>NC_065579.1:4166404-4408904 GCF_024542745.1 Macaca thibetana thibetana | reverse complement strand
GTGGTAGTTCCTGTGTGCTCATTTCAAGCCACGTTAGAGCCTCCCTAAATGATTATCTTTTTGCTGGAGCAGCAAGAAACAAATGGAGGCACAGGACTGTTGGGCCACCCAGCAAGTAGCATTTGCTGTTCAAGGCAAGAACAATGGCCTCTGCATGTCCATCCCTCGGTCAGGATTCCATCTGAGTGCTGACTGTGGTGGATTCTGAGGGGCCAATCTTACTGAATCCCCTTCACTGATACCACACTTCACGTGTAGCCAGCACTTCCAGATACAGCCTCTTGCTTAATCTCCTACCATCCCATGTAGTCTGCTCAGCTTACAGTAAAGAAAATGGAGGCTGACTGGAGTGAAAGGGTATGTTTAAACTCAGAACTGTCTAGTGATAAAAACCAAAGCTTCAGTTTAGTCTAGTGCTTTTCCCCTAATGCAAGATTAAGCTGTGATACCTTCCTGGAAAAATACTCTTCTCAAAAAATGTTGCCTATCTCCTCCTTTTTGCATTAAAATAAACAAATGAACCCATCCAATCCTGTGCACATCTCTCTTGTTTTGAGGTCACTATGTACTTCAGTATTTTGGGGTGTCAGATAATAACACAAGTGAAGTATAAAACATGGTAGTTAAGGATTTTCAAAAGGAGTGATCAGAATTCACTCCATACATATATTAATGCTCCTTAGTCAATTCCCCTTTAGTTCCACCAAATTTCCATAGAAATCTGTGAAACAGAAAAGAGTAAGAATTATTGAGAGAGAACTGCAACATAACCTGAGTGGGTTTGTCTGGACACTAAAGTCTGCTCTGAGCTTCCAGGTCACTAGGGGAAAGTCAACAAGTATTTATTGGAAGCTACTAAAAAAAATATGATACTCAGTGATTAGTGGAGATTTTCATATAATCTGCAAGGATTTTTATAAGCAAACCATTGTAGATAATAATGAAGCAAGAACTTTTTATTAGAAAACAACTCTCTCGTTGCCAGTATATAAATATATATACACACACACACACAGACGCACAGACACATATATATCCTAAGGCAATTAGAAGCCAAAATGGAATCGGCCTCTTGTATAGTCAACCTTGTGCAACAACAATGCAGGAAGTGGTGAGAAGACAGGGCATATTCTAGTAAGTGGGCTTAATATTTTTAGTGAAATTTACCAAAATTCATAAGGCTGTATTAGTTTATTTTCTGTTGCTATCATTGAATACCTGAGACCGCATCACTTATAAAGAAAAGAAATTTATTTGTTACAATTCTGGAGGCTGGGAAGTCCAAAAGCACGGTGCTGGCCTCTGGTAGGGCCTTCATGCTGTGTAGAAGGCATCACATGGAGAGTGGCCAAGACTATCTCTGTCAGCTCAGGCCTCTCTTCTTCTTCTTATAAAGCCACCAGTCACATCATTGGGGCCCCACTGTGACGACTTTATCTAACCCTAACAACCCCCCAAGGCCCTACTTCTAGTCAACATAAGAATTTGGGGGTTATATTTCCAACACATGAAATTTAGGGAGTGCATTCAAACCATAGCACTGTCTAAGAAATCTAAAATACTCATTTAAAGATGGAAAAGTTGAAGCTAGGAGAAGAGACTTGGCCCAGATATATTTGGATAACTGTAGCTTTAGTATCTATACCAACATTCTTGAGGAACTCATCAAGTATTGACAAAAAAGGTTCTACATGATCCATTGTTTTAAAAAAGAGACAGAGTCTCACAGTGTTGCCCAGGGTGAAGTGCAGTGGCTATTCACAGGCATGATTCTAGCACATTGCAGCCTCCAAGTCCTGGGCTCAAGTGATCCTCTGGCCTCAGACTCCCAAATAGCTGGACTATAGGCACACACCATGTACCCAGCCATGATCCATTTTTATGAATAAAAAACTTGTGGGTTTCACATGAACATTCAAATATTTCACTTGCTAGAAAGATGATGAAGAATTTAGTTTCTTAGCTGTATGAAGGTTTCTGCCCGCCTGGCCTGATTTACTCTGTTAATCTGTCCACTATATGTTTCTTCGCAGATAATATAATGGTGAGAGCCTGCCTCCTTCCCAGATATTAATATATTTTTCTAAATTCTGAATTAACAAGATCCTAAACATAAAGGGATTTGTCAGTAGAATTCGGTTTTTGGTTTGTTAAGGTTTGCAGAGGTTTTTTGGTTTGTTTGTTGTTGCTGTTGTTTAATCCAGGGGTTCTCTTTTTCTCATCTTATTTAACCCTAGATAAGAAGAAGTTAAAAAAAAATCCTGCATACAGCTACTGTCACAAAGCCGGTGAATCAAAAACCTCCCCCAAAGCCTATATCCCTCCTCTGAGTGGTTGGCCTGAATTTCTAGAGTTAAAAGATTTCTTTCTCTGGGTCCTTTGAAATAACCATAATTAACACTTATGTAGAGGCTTATCATACAATGGTATCATATAAAACAGGAGTCAGCAAACTATGTCCTGCAGGAGATTAGCAGTTGCAACAGAGACCATATGTCCCATAAAGCCAAAAATATTTACTGGTTGGCCCCTTACATAAAGTTTGTCATGCCCTGACATTCATGATCACATCGATCCTCAGAAGCACCTACCTAGAAGCCACTTCTTGTTTTGATAGCCACAAAGACTTCAATATGAACAAGTATTCGAGATGACTTCTGAAACACTAGCTGCAAAGGATAACAACTTAGGGGTGGAGGGTGGAAAGGGGCAGGGGACGGTAGAGAGGAGGATTAGAAATTTAACCCCAATAAAGAAAATTAGCCACATGGAGAGAAAACAGAGAAAAAACTCAAAGCTCTCCTACTGAACAGGACGCCCAAATGCCGGACTGTTGTTCCACATGCCTCTCCCCTTTCCCATGTTCCCCCTAAATTTTCTCATGCTTATACAGCGGTGTGTTGAAGCCAGCTTCTGTGCTCATGAGAGGCAACCGTGTGCGTCCTGTTCTGGCTCCACGTTCAGTGACATCACATTGGTGGTTTGACATCAGCCATGATAGAAGTATTTATACCACAAAAATCAGCAAAAGCTACAAATCAGGGCTTTTCTCCCCCGCTCCCTCCCCACAGGGCTGACTGTTAAACATTTCCTACCACACCATGGCAGATACATACATACATACGTACGTACATACATAACATAATTTCAAATAAATGGCACTATGTCATACGTGATATTTCCCTCTTCAGCTGCTGAATGTTGGCTGCAGACAGCTCACAGCTGAGTCTCTCTCCAGGAATTGCCTTAAGCTGAAGGCAACTGCCACACCTCAGGTCTGCTTCCCTCCCTGGGGCAACCTCCTTGCAACTACTCCTCAAGGGCAAGGTAAAGAGTGAAAAGGCCAGACCCATCTCAATGCAGAGCAACTCCAGCTCCAAAGCTCCCCCTGGGTTCAGCTGGGACTTCTGTTGCAATTGCATAAGAGAGAGAGGGAGTGAGAGAGAGACAGAGACAGAGAGAGATAGAGACAGAGAGAGACAGAGAGGAGAGACCATTTGTCCACAACCAACTTCTCTCTTCATCTCGTTTCTTGAGTTACCTATTTCAGTTCATTTTTGATTTGCTTAAGGTTCTTTCTATAGTATTTTTCTCAGATGGGATACTGGATGATACACTTTTTTCTTTTCAGTGACTTTATTTTAATGGGTTTTCAGACTTACAGAAAGGGGCTCTTTAGATGGTACTGTGTCACTGGTCAACCATCTTCACTATGGAGTCCTAGTCACTCTGATTTTGTTTTGTAGATCATGAGGATTCATTCAAATCGTCTCCTCTACTGTTCCTTCATAATAGGTTACGTGGTCTGAAAGTACATCCCTCCTTCTCTAGTACATTGTATTAAAAGAGGTTGCTGCTGCTTCTCCATTGTCATTAATCTTTTCATCTTCTTATTCCTTTTAGCAAAGTCGGGGCATAACGTATTATCTTCTATGCCTGGGGATGGGAAAATGCAGGCAGGTAACAAGAAGAGAGAAATCATCCTCCTGTGAGTGGTAGGCACCCAGGCCTGACCTGCATGAAACTGCAGGCGTACCCAGCCCTTTGTGTCTGCTGAGAGACATCTGCCATGGACCACACAGCACCTGACACCAGAGGCTTGCATCGAAAAGGCCTCAACAGAAACAGGAATGGAACATGAATTCACAGCTTTCGGCTGAACAGCTCTTGCAGCAATTCTTGCCCATGATGCCAACATGGTTCCCCGCGCTGAAATTATCACTTCAACTGTATTAGTCTCTTCTGTTCTTTCATTCGTCTCATAACTTTTCTGAAGCCCCTTGCTCTCTCGGTCACTGCCTTGTGTTTCCTCGAACATCGCTGTAATCTGGTCTCTTGTGGCGTTTCAGGCATATCTTGCTGTTGTTCAGGATAAGCATGCCTGCGGAGCCTCAGATAAACTTCTATTTTCTTGCCATTGGTACTCAAACCAAGTTGTTGACACCAGTCCCGCGAAGTGTCCCGACACACCTTACTAATGGGAGGCAAAGTGGCCGGCAAGGGAAGGGCTGGTATTTTGCATCCAGCCTTTGGCGGAGCTGTAAATTGTTCATTTGTTTGAAGTAGATGACCTTGATTGTATTTCTTAGGCTTCTCCAGTGTGACAGTAGAAGTTGAAGAAACACTTGGGTTCCGTTGGTTCCATATTTGGGTCATCTTTAACTGGCACCCATGTCAAAATCACACTTTCCTCATCAGCTACTTCCCCCCTCAAAGAAATTCTTCTTGCTGCTATCCAGATTTGAGTCTGACATATTCTGCAACACCCCTGTCTTGTCCATTCGGTGATACGATTTTTAAAAATCAGTCTGTGTGTGATGGCTCATGCCTGTAATCCCAGCACTCTGGGAGACCCAGGCAGGTGGATTGCTTGAGTCCAGGAGTTCAAGACCAGCTTGGGAAACATGGCAAGACCCCCGTCTCTACCAAAAAAATACAAAACGTAGGCAGGCGTTGTGGCACGTGCCTGTAATCTCACCTACTCGGGAGGGTGTAACTTTTTTTTTTTTAAACCCTGGCCAGCAAAAGGTATTTCAGCTGACTCAAGTATTTTGTAGATATCGTTCCCCTCTCTCCAGCTTCCCATTATTGTAGGTGAGAAGCGTGACACTGTCTCTTTTCTGTTTCTTGGTAATTAATGTTTTTTTCTTTGTAGTAAAGGGTGTAAAAGTTTCTCTTTTTACCTGCTCTTCAAGAATTTAATTTGGATGGGTTTAGGTATGTGACTTTCAGGAACCCCACGAGTTCTTCTTAAACCTCTGACCCAAGTCTTTTTCACTCAAAGAAGTTACCTTCTATCATTTGTTTAATGATTCTCTCTTTCCTGTGTTCATTTTTCTCTTTCTCTTATAACTCCTATTAGGTCTACTGGATCGAGCCTCCTAGTCTCCTCTTTTGCCCTTATGATTTCCATCTCTGTGTTTTTGTTCTGTATTTGGGATATTCTTGCACTTGGCCTTCTCAGTCTGCTTTAATGTGTCCAATGAGTATTTTAGTCAAAGCTCCAGGAAGTCTGTGTTTCTTTGTTTTTGTTTGTTTGTTTGTTTGGGATACTGCGGTTGAATGTCCTTCTTACACTTCTGCCCCGGCTGTCTAATCCGGCAGTGTGATTTCCATGAAGGGCCGTTCGGCGGATGCTTCCTCTCCCTCTCTCTGCCCACTGAGGCCCTGTAGGTGCAGAGTTGTTTTTTTATATCTGTTCTTTGAAGTTCAAGGCCAGCTTCTGGGGGTTCTTTCAGTGATCACAGTCCTGTGAGTGGTGGGAGGGACGGCCCCTGTGGGACATCAGTGTAGCTGGATATAAGGGGTCAGTCCCAATTAAGGCATGGGAAGGAAGGAGGCCTCTCAGTCCCACCACGTCCCCATGTTCAGCTTCTCCTCAGCAACCTGGGACCAGGAAAGCCCATTCATGAATGTCAAGGTAGCCCTTTCCATGGGTCCACGAGTCTAAAGGAACCAAGCGCAGGGCTCTCCACAATTACAGCCTCTCCCCAAGCTTTCCACCCACTGATCCACAGGGGAGAAATCTCCTCCTCGGCTCTCTTCACCAGGTCAGAATTTGAGTAGAGGGCAGACAGGGCACCATCTAATGAAAATCTCTATCTCACCTCAACCCTTTCAAAGAAATCCAGGACACTCTGGATCTACGGTCCCTGGCGAATGCCTCCTTAACTTCTGAGATGGTTTAACTCTTTGTTCTCCACATCTGATTTCTTTGGATGAGTCCTTCAAAGTTATGTGCATCAATGACAGATCCTTGAATAAGTAGATTCACTTTAAAATTGTGTTCATTGGGGAAAAAAACTGGGTGAAAAGGGCGAGATTACAAAGCGTGTGTGTGTGTGTGTGTGTGTGTCTATCCCCCACACACGGATATATCACATATACGTAGAAAAGTGTTGGCATGGACAAACACCACATTGTCACCTGTAGATGATGAAGTTATAAGTACTTTTATTGTCCGCCTTTTTCTTATCTAACTTGTGTACTATTTCTTGTTTATGAAACATAAAAGAGCCGGTTCAATTGTTGATTCAGCAAAATGCATTATAAAATGTCATTTGACTTTCACAGGTATTTTCAGAGGGTGTGAGGAGCGAGATGGCAAACAACCCTCCACCTCTCCGTCTCAATGTCTGTCAGTGAGAGCCCACCTTGAGAGCCCCATGCTCTCAGCAGGCTCGCCGGGCTGTTGGTAACCTATAGAGAAAAGGAGGACCACAGGCAGTAGCTTCCTGCCCAGAGTCACCCAGGACAGCCCCCGCCCAAAGACGGACCCCAGCCTGGAATTGGCTCCAGAAGCAAAGGTTAGACCCCTCTGACTTCCCAGGTGTCCCCAGTTGTCTAGTCCTGGCTCATAGAGGCCGGACAGTCTTTCAGAGCAGAGCCATTTCCAGGTGCCCACTGAGTCTCCAGCACCAGGCGCCGGCACTTAGCAGCCACTCGGGAAACTGGTTGAATGAATGATCTCACGGCCTCTCAGTTCACTTGATAAAATCAGACATATTAGTAGCTGTCATTGCTTACTCTTTGGATTTGCAATTCCCTCTAGGTGAGGGGTCAAAATTTGAGTTGTATAGGAAGATTTCAGCTCAACAAAAGGATTCACACTTTAATTTGTATAGGAAGATTTTAGCTCCTGCTGGTTCACACAAGAGGCTTCCTTTCAAAGAGCTGAATTCCCTATCAGTGGACATGACCTAGAAGGGGCTGGCTATCTCCTGCCAGAGGCGATATGGAGGGGTTCCGTGCTGGCTATGAAAAGAGTCCAGATGTGCTCTAAGCATTCCTCTAATTCAAACTCTATGACAAATGCAATTCCTGGTTCAGAAATCTTATGCAAATTTGCCTCTTCCTTCCAAAAATATTCTTTTTTTTTTTTTTTTTTTTTTTTTTTTTTTGAGACGGAGTCTCGCTCTGCCGCCCAGGCTGGAGTGCAGTGGCCGGATCTCAGCTCACTGCAAGCTCCGCCTCCTGGGTTTACGCCATTCTCCTGCCTCAGCCTCCCGAGTAGCTGGGACTACAGGCGCCCGCCACCTCGCCCGGCTAGTTTTTTGTATTTTTTTTAGTAGAGACGGGGTTTCACCGTGTTAGCCAGGATGGTCTCGATCTCCTGACCTCGTGATCCGCCCCGTCTCGGCCTCCCAAAGTGCTGGGATTACAGGCTTGAGCCACCGCGCCCAGCCCCAAAAATATTCTTTAACCCTGATGTCATTCCTGTACCTACTAAAACTCTCCTTTGAGGCAGCCAACTGTGATTCAAGGGAAAGGTTGAGTGTGTCCTTGTAACAACCATGAGAGCAGCAGGCCTCCCCGACCCAAGAAAGCCTCCTTGGGGCACCCTGGACAGGCCTGGGATCAGTTAAGGAGAGTTTTACAGAACTGTGTCCCTGGACTGTTCCACGGGTATTCGAAAGAACAAATCCCAAGGAAGATATATGGTAGGACAGGTGATATTTAAAGTACTAGCCAGAGATACAGAAGCACTAGCCACTCAGAAATGTGGTGACACCAGAGACAAGACAGAGAGCAGGATCTGCTGGTCCTCTGCATCTGCTCGTTGGATTGTGAGGAGGTTCCGGGGTCGGGGCTGGGCAGCCAGTGCAGCAGGGCTGTGCTTGAGAAGCTAAGAGCAGCAGCCAGTTACCAGCCGGTTCAGAAGGCTTTCAACAGTTGAAGAACCAGAGTGGCCACACCAGCTAGAAATCAGCCCTGCTCTCCAACCACTTCTGAACAGGCTGACCTTCTGGCAGAGGCTGCAGCCCCGTTCCTGCAAGCCACATTTTATGGAGTTCTTTTATTAGTCTCTCATGTAACCCATAGCCACATCATAAAATTAAACACCCCATTCTGTACATCAAGTCCACTGACTTCTTGAGCCCTGATTAGCACTGGGCTTTTCCCTCTTGGAGTTCTATTAAAGTAACATTATAACAGACAGAAAAGGAGTCTTTGCTGGGAGCAGCCAAATCCGCAGACTGACTGAGCTTCTGCTGGAGTCACCATGTGGCACGGCGTGTCCTCCTTTATTGGAAGCACGTTTGCCAGCTTCCTATCCATCACTCTCTGCCTCTTTCATTCCTACCCCTCCCCATCCTTCTGCAGTCATCCCTGCCCCCTCCCAAGCTCCTTCCATCTCCTAAGATGACTTAATGCCATGAGTGGTTAAATGCCTGCCTGGAGTCACTGTCAGGGTAGCCCCAACTCACCCCTGAGACTATATTTAGGCTGTGGGTGATCGCCCAGTTGGAGAGGTTATCTTTAGCCTGGCAGAGGTTGGGAGTCAATCTGGGCCATGATGTGAACAGCAGAGGGAGGAGGGAGAGGAAAGGAAACCAATACTCCAGAGTCTGCAACAGCAGCACTCAAGTGTACTCAGGTGGTGGAGAGCTAAAAGCCGAAGTGTGCTTCCTGAAACATGAGGCTCTTCCGGGAACACCCTGGAATAATGGTCTGTTTCATTCCATCCCGTGAACTAAGAACAATTTTAATAGCAGAAAATATGGCTGCATTATGAGCAGGCAGTATAAAACCACAAGCACACATGTTTTTTTTAAAAAAAAAAAGCCACAAACTCAGCATCACTGGTGGTTTTCAAGCGTTCCCATTCATATCTGTTTACTACTTCTTCATTAGTTTTGTTGCCTGCAGGTGCTAAAGGTTTAAAATGGAAGAAAAATGCATGGAAAGAATGTACATGGAAAAATTACATTACCTGAGTTAGGGAAAAGGCCACTACTATTCGATTTTCAAGGTGGAACACCTCAGTCCACCTCAGGAACACCAAGGGCTGAGCTTGAAAAGCTCCCGGACCTGTTTCCAAACTATTCAAGAAAGACCGTGCACTTTTCCTCAGGGCACAGAAGTAACTTTCCCTAACATCATCCCTCCCTTCCAGTCACTAACTCTTCCCTGTTATCGTTTATATCCACGGCCTCTTGGTGGACCTTCCTTACAGAACAATTGATTAGAATCTTTTGTCAAAACAACTGAATACTTGCTAGTTATGATTAGAGGGAACGTAGGTCCCAGTGTGAACCCAGGCCAAGGAGCCTCCAGGGGTGGGGAGGGACTTGCTCTGTGGGGAAGGAGACCCGCCAGGCCCTTCTCTGAGTCAAACAGTCCTGCTCATTGGAGGGGAAGAGCAGTTCATGCTGAGCAATCCTCGGCCAGACATATCCGAGGTCTGTGAAGAGCAGCAGGACCAAAGGGGAAATTGGGAAGGATCATCTTGTGGAGGTCTTTCAGGAAATCAGAGCACAGATGGTAGAGCTTTGGAACTGAAAGCTCACACAGAAGGAAGAGGATTGAAGAATCTTTTTTTTTTCCCCAGATTCCCCAGAGCTTTCACTCCATAGTGCCGGAGGGTGTCCAGCAGGAGCAGGCCCCTGGGAACTCCTAGGACAACTCAGAGGCAGTCCAGACGGCTGGGAGTCCTTTGCTATGGGCAGGCTCCGGGTACAGGGCTCCTCAGAAGGTCATCCCTACTCTGGTGGTGAGGCCTGGGGAAACTCAAGTTACTTTACCGTGTACTTCAGTAAGTGAGTCATCTCAGCCTTTTCTTCCCTAGATTGAATGATGCTCGTCCTATCAACTGGTTTACTAAGCACACCCTTTATTTTGCCATTATATGAGTGCATTTTGGTCCTCTGTTCAACTAGAAGTTACCTTATTTTCTCTGTGACTCTTCCTCCTACCAGTGTACGGCAGAGTAACCAACAAATTGGACACTTATGAATACATTAATGAGAACCGACCCAACAAATAGTTTCCCGATCTCTATCAGTTATGCTCCTTATGATCCATCCTGACAGTGTACTGGCACGCGAGAAAATGGCCTAACGTTTCCTATACCATTTGTGACTAACCACACATCCTTAGATGATTTTTCCACCACCCTTGAGTCAGACTAGCCTTTTTCCAGGTAATATGTGAGATATCCAAATTTTATTCCTCCACACTTTTAATTACTGAATGTCATTCAGAATGTGCAAGAGTAAGTAGTCCTCCAGTTCTCAAGTTCAATGGGCCTTATATCTCTTATCCAGAGCGCCGACAACTATAACAATGTCATCAACACCTGCAAATGTGCTCAGTTCACAACAACCTCATTAAGTCATCATAAGAAAATATAGAAATATTGCATATGCATGCATGTAGCATCTCTGGGGAAAGAAACTTCTAACGATGGCTGTACCTGCAGAAGGAGGTTGAGAAGTTGATGGTTGGAGGCAGAACGTTCACTGTATACATTTTTTAAATATTTTAATTTTTAGACCGTGTGCATGTATTGCTTTTTCAATTAAACTTTTTAAAAACTAGCTCTAAACAAACAAACAAACAAAAAACAAAGAACAAGACACAGCTCTGATCCCCTGGGCAGTGGCCCTGACAGCTGCCTAGAGTTGGTATTATACCCTATGGTGTCCAATGTCTCCTGTGTCACTGGCCCTGTGGAATGCCTCACTGAATTCAAGATGGACTATGCAATGGCCTGCCTGGTTCCTAGCCCTCACAGCCCTCTCCCTGATAACTAGGGCAACATGACTTCCGCTTATTGACTCAGTGCTAGGCCCAAGCCCCAGGACTAATCCTGTTCCTAGTCTGGAGGGATTTGAAGGGCTTGCAGCTTGGGTTACTCTGTCTCAACCCGTCTGGTTGCTGGCAGTGTCCTGCTCTTTGTGCTGTCTTGGCAGAGAGTGGCGCAGACCTTGGTGGAGACACACATCTCCATTTTTAGCTTGCTTGATTATGAAATTTATCAAGGGGTAAAGAGGAGACAAGAGATACCTATTCGGTCAGCGGCTTTCCCACTCTCCTCCATCTATTCACCAAATGCAGTTACTAAGAACCTTCTATGAGGAGGATACTACACCAGCCTGGGCAGAAGCAAGTAAGAAGCAAATGAGTATACCAGTGCCCTTCAGGAGTTCAGAGTCTAGCAATAAAGACTCATGGTCTGGGTGCGGTGGCTTATGCCTATAATTCCAGTACTTTGGGAGGTCAACTTGGGAGAATCACTTGAGGCCGGGAGTTCAAGACCAGCCTGGGCAAAAGAGTGAGCCCCATCTCTACAAAAATAAATTTATTTTTAAATTAAACTTATTTATTTATTTATTTTGAGACAGGGTCTTGCTCTGTCACTCAGGCTGCAGTACCGTCACAGGCCGGAGTGTGATCAGAGTCCACTGCAGCCTTGACCTCCCAGGTTCAGGCAATCCTTGCAACTTTAACCTCCCTAGTAGCTGGGACCATAGACGAGCGCCACCATGCCTAGCTAATTTTTTTTTTTTTTTAATTTTTTGTAGAGATGGGGGTCTCCTTACATTGCCCAGACTGGTCTCAAACTACTGGGCTCAAGTAATTCTCCTGCCTCAGCCTCCTGAAATGCTGGTATTACAGATTTAAGCCACCGTGTCTGGCCAAAATTTTTTTTTTTATTAGCTAGAGGCTGGGAGTGGTGGCTCACGCCTGTAATCCCAACACTTTGGGAGGCCGAGGCAGATGGATCACCTGAGGTCAGGAGTTCGAGACCAGCCTGGACAACATGGTGAAACCCTGTCTCTACTAAAAATACAAAAATTATCCAGGCATGGTGGCACATGCCTATAATCCCAGCTACTCTGGAGGCTGAGACAGGAAAATCGCTTGAATCCAGGAGGCAGAGCTTGCAGTGAGCCGAGATCGCGCCATTGCACTCCAGACTGGGTTACAGAGCAAGACTCTGTCTCAAAAAGGTAAAATAAAATTAGCCAGGCGTAGTGGCACACACCTGTAGTCCTAGTTACTTGGGAGACTGAGGCAGGAGGATTGCTTGAGGCCAGGAGGATGAGGCTGCAGTAAGCCATTATCACGCCACTGCACTCCAGTCTGGGTGACATTGTGAGACCTTGTCTCTAAAAAATTAATTAAATAAATAAAAAACAAAGACTGATGGAGTCCAGCTCAAGAACTTTAATGCAAACAGGCAGGTGTGAGGGAGGAGAGAAGGAAGGATTGCTTTCAACCACGGACAGCAAGACAAGGAGCAGCCCAGGAAAGCTTTCAGAAGGGGATGACATTGCTGTGAAGACTTCTGAGCTGAAGGGAATTCAGTAGCTGCAGATAGAGCCTTTCAGATCGAGGAGGTGGCCGGCGAAGGGGATCCCACTTTCACAAAACATAAAGGCTCTGCACTTCTGTTCCCCCACTCCTCGGAGAAGGAGGATGAGAAGAGCTGGGCCCCCAGAACCCAGGACCACATAAGAAGGTTTT
Organism: Macaca thibetana thibetana; assembly: GCF_024542745.1. Taxonomy (NCBI): domain Eukaryota; kingdom Metazoa; phylum Chordata; class Mammalia; order Primates; family Cercopithecidae; genus Macaca; species Macaca thibetana. The sequence goes on along the minus strand of NC_065579.1, from coordinate 4,396,151 downwards.
TCTGTTTAAGACAGCCTTCTTCTCCACTGTTTGTATAGTAAATACCTATTCTTCAAGCCCCAGCCTAAGGACACCTCCTCTGGGAAGCCCACCATGACTTTTCCAGGCAGGGTTAGTTGTCCTGTCTGCTGCACTCCTACAACCCTCTGTCCGAGAGAGTTAGGGAAATTTAGAAGTTAGGCAAACAGGCTCTGCCACCATTCTGCCTGAATTCAAATCCTGGCTCAGCCACTGCCTTGCTGAGTCATCTGAAGCAAGGCACTCACCTCTCTGGGCCTCAGTTTTACCATCTGTTTTACCAACAGCGTAACGATGGCACTGTCCTGAGGTCACTGTGAGGATGAAACAAGGCAATGTCCCTAAAGCAAGCGCCTGCTGTAGTGTCTGTTCTTGTTACTCATAACCCTGGGCTGCTCTTACTGGACTGTGCTTGTGACCGTAAGAACCCTGAGGGCCAGGGCTATTCATCTCTGGATCTCTCTCTGCAGTGTTTAGAGGTGTTGTCCACAGTGCAGGTGTTCAATTTCTATCTTCTGAAGGACTGAACAAAACATGGCAATGAAAAGCGACAAAATGAATCAAGCCTTAATGCAAAGACACAATAAATGCAGGTGAAATGACGGGAAAGGAGCAAGGAATGTAGGAAAGTAAATAGGGGGAGAGGAGACGGTGCCACGACTTCAGAGGAGAAAAATTCCTATTAAATTCCTGTTCCGCCCGTAATTCCAGCACTTTAGGAGGCCGAGATGGGTGGATCACCTGAGGTCAGGAGTTCGAGACCAGCCTGACCAACATGGTGAAAACCCATCTCTACTAAAAACACAAAAATTAGCCGGGCGTGGTGGTGGGCGCCTGTAATCCCAGCTACTCGGGAGGATGAGGCTGGAGAATCGCTTGAACCCCGGAGGCGGAGGTTGCAGTGAGCCGAGATCACGCCACTGCACTCCAGCCCGGGCAACAAAGCGAGACTCTGTCTCAAAAAATTAAAAATTCCCGTTCATCTCTTAACCTGGGGACTGCCCATTTATATTTGGACGGTATTTTTCTCTGGCTTTCCCACTTCCCGGGGCCTTGGAGCTCCCTCCCCTGCAGGGCGGCTTCTCTCCTCCTCCTCCCTCCTCCCTCGCGCTCCCCGGGGAAGGGCCGCGGCCGCAGCTCTGACCTCGCCTCCCACGCGGGCCAGCAGCCGGCCAGCCGGCGGGCGGGGCAGGAAGGGGGAGCCGCGGCTCCGGGCACCCGAGATCCTTAACTGCAGCTTCCAAAGCCCTGGCTGATCCTAATCAGTGTGGGAAAGGAGCGCCGGGCCCAGCCCGCCGGCCGGAGACGCCGCCTCTTTTCATAAACTTTATCGCCGCGGTGCACAGGCGCTGATAAAGCACCGTAAATAAACGAGCGGGCGGGAGTGCGCGGCTGTCCGGAGGCTGCCTGCGCGCACGCCCTGCCGCGGCCTGCAGCTCCCGGGGGAAATGAATCACACGCCGGGCTGCAAAGAGCAGCGTGTTCTCCTCTCCAGACCAAGGCCGTAAATAATAATGCGTTCCTTCCCTACGTGGAGACCCTCACCTTTTGTTTTATGCATTCCATAAAAAGCCCAGGAGTTTTCTTCCGGCTGCCTGGTCTCCCCTCCTTGCCCGGGGAGTTAGGAGTGCTGTGTTCTGGGTTAGGCGTTTCCCTCGGGTGGAGCTCCTGGGCCTGGGTTGGGCCTGGGCGTGTGGCTCGGTGTTCATAAGTCCCCTTTGGCTCTTGCACAACAGACCGAGGCTGGAGCAGGGCAGGGGGGCCGGAGTGGAGGGGTTTGAAGGGGGATGGTTTGACATGTCTGGTGGCTGGTGATGGTGAGCCCGGTTCCCGCCAGGGTGGCCACGGACGTGTGTGGGGGGATAGTCCGCTGCAGCTGAGTCATCGAGGAACCCTGGGCACTGCTGCTTCAGAGGCCAAGGGAGAGTGCACACCCTGATCACAAAGAAAGAGGACTTTGCCCCAGTCGATGGAGTGTTCAGCAGGCCTCATGGTCCATGTCCGTGAGCTGCTGAAGTTTTGACTTGGGGGGGCCCAAAGTTAATCTATGGTACAATTTTGGGGAGTCGAGTTGGAGGACGATTCCATGAATATGAAGCAATCTAGAAAGTCAGGGGTGTGTGGAACAGCCCAAAGCAGGCCGGCTCTGTCACAAGGTCCAGTCTCTAACCCAACCCTGCTGCCACTCCGCTCTGTGGTCTTGGGCAGCCACTGCCCTTCTCTGAGCCTCAGTTTCCCCATCCTTATTATGATCTCTAAAGAGATCTTCCGGTTCTCCTGCTCACTTAGTGAGAAGTAACATCCTTGCTATAAATTCTTCCATTTCCGAGGTGTCGCAGCACAGGACCCTCTGAAGAAACACTGTAATGTCCACTTAGAAGAAACCGGGACATAGGCCTTTTCCGTAACCCACACCTCGTTAGTGAGATTAGCGCTGGAAATGACCTCTTGGGGAGGTTACAGAGGTACAGGAGCCCTCCAGCCAGAATAAAGTCAGCTTGTGAGGTAAAAAGATTTAAAAATAAAATCCAGTGCATGATTACAGCATGAGGTCAGGGCTTCTCTGCGCCCCAAGGATAAGCTCCATGGCAGCTGGGGGTCTGCTTCCTGTGAGGATTCACTGGCTCCAAACATCTCATCCCGAAAAGTCAAATGTTTCCTTTTGGGGGAAGCAGGGCTGGGAAGGAAGGAGAGAGAGGAACCTAGGAGTCCTGACAGATTCTCTTTGGTTCAGCACTCCTAGAGAGTGTGGGTTTTGGGAGCTGACTCCTCCAGCCATGGCCAACAAAAGGAGATCACTCATGAAATAGAAATGAACAAAGGCGGCCAGGCACAGTGGCTCAGGCCTGTAATCCCAGCACTTCGGGAGGCCGAGGCGGGTGGATCACGAGGTCAGGAGTTCTAGACCAGCCTGACCAACATGGTGAAACCCTGTCTGTACTAAAAATACAAAATTAGCCAGGCGTGGTGGTGCGCACCTATAATCCCAGCTACTCGGGAGGCTGAGGCAGGAGAATTGCTTGAACCCGGGAGGCGGAGGTTGCAATGAGCCGAGACAGTGCCACTGCACTTCAGCCTAAGCAACAGAGTGAGACTTCATCTAGAAAAAAATACAAATAAAAAATAAAAGACATGAACAAAGGCCTGGTTCTTCTAATACCCATTTCTGACACCACATGTCCCAGGAAACATGTGGCCCCAAACAGGCTTCATTTCCTGCTCTCCGGACAGAAGGCCACTCAGTCTTGTTTCCTTTATTTGCATAATGTCAAGAAAAATGAGTCACGCCAGATTGGCATGTGTTAAGTAATATTGGCAAAAGGTTTCCAACTGAGTTTAGAGTATATTTCTTACCAAGGAACAATCACTCACTCAATTGCTGATTTATTACGACGTGACTGTGATTATCTCTCCGGGTCTCAGTTTTCCATCCATGAATCCTTGTGATTTTTAATTTTTCATGTAGGACTGTCATGAGAAGTAAGATTGTTAAATTTCCAGAACAGAAATAAGTAAGGGAAACATCTAAGTGTGACTCCTCCAGAATCGCTCTTGCTTCCAATTTTGTCTGCTGTTAATGGAGGTCAGCAACTAAGGGAAAAAAGGAGAAAACACATTTAAAAAAAAAAAAAAAAAAAAAAAAGCCTGAATGTAAAAATAACTGGACTAGCCTGCCAAGAATAGAAGCCCTAGTGTAGTGGTTCTGAAACTTTTAGAGTCACAGAACTTTGTAGAATCTGATGAAAATCACATCCTGCACACCCCCATGGACATACAAATATATACCTGTCTTTGCAGTCATTTCAGGCGTTCGTGGACCCCTGAAGCCCCACCTAAGGATGCTGTTAAGAACCTCTGCTCTGGAGAATAATAAAATGTTGAGCCTCTGTTTCCTAATCTGTGAAGAGGATATAGCACTCACTCCCAACCAGCTTCGTGGAAGAGAAGGAAGAAGCTACATAGACCTGTGCTGTTAAAACATATTGGTTCTCTGCCTGGCAAACATGTAATATTGATGCAGTTCTATTACCATCATCTGCTACAGTCATTCCCTATTCTGCTTCATGGGATGTAAATTTCTTTGTAAGACAGAAGCAGCCCTGTCTGTGAAATTCCCAAAGCAAACCCTTCTGGTAAGCCAGCACTGTAAGTTTTCATACTTGCCTGTTAGAAATGTAATGAGTCCCCACGGAGACCAAAGGGAAGGCTGGAGGTAGCTCTGCAGGCTCTCAAAGGGTAATAATTGCTGGGGCAGGAACGCACCAAATGATACCCTTGTGGTTTTAAAAGTCAATGTAACTTTCCAAAGAGCCCTCCTTTCTCCCAGAGTAGGTTGCAATATTTGAAAAATTAACAATATTTTTAAAATTCACCCACTGAAACAAAACGTTGAGTTTGGGGAAAAAGTTTCTGATGCATCCGTTAAAAAATAAAAGCTTTTCATGTATCAGTAATATATTAAATAGAATCATCCATTTGGTTCGAGGAACCTAACTGCAATTTCTGTAAATATCACCAGTAAAATAAAGGGATTGGATTAGACTTTGCTATCCTTTAATCTTCCTGGGTTTGCAGATCCTTTCAGAATCCTGGCCCCAGAAAATACACATTTACTAGACACGTAACTCTCACATAATTTTACTTGCAATTTGGGGGCTTTACAAAATCCTAGCAGTCCACGTGGACCACTAGGTTCATGAAAGCTAAACTAGCCACGCTCTAAGGCCTCTTCTGCCTTGATAGGCTTCAGAGGATTCAGTTCCTTCGCCATTTTGCAGAGCCTCTGCAAAGACAGGAAGGGGCAAAGTTCTCCCTACAACTGCTGTGAAAATAACCATGCTTTAAACACTCAATTTAGGTTATGTTTAGAAAGCGTAGTCCAAATAAGCAGCTCTTCAGGACAATGACATAAAACTACAATTTGACGTTTTTTTTCCTGGAAGACAGGGAATGAGAAGGATGGGAGGCCTGGACAGTGCAAGATGAAGAATGGGATGTGGTCGGAACACGCAGACGGCACAGTCCTTGAAGAAGGGATTGTTAAGGGTCTTGAGAAGGCCTCGGCGAGCAGCAATCTTGCCTCTGTGGGAAGTGGTAAGGGAAGCTACGCGGCTTCTCAACACGCAGAGGGGTTCTTCTGACGGTACCTGTAGCAGGCCTCGCTGCTGGTCATAAACATTTACTGCCCCTCCCTGAAAGAGGATGATATTTCTTCTCCTCCTTGACATTAGGCTTGGCCATGCTATTTGCCCTGGCCAGTGACATGTACAGAAATGACATCTCTCACTTCCAGGCAGAAGATCTAAGAGCCAGCTCAAGCTTTACCATGTGCTCCTGTCCACATCCACGAGGCTGGCAGGATTCTAGGTCCACTGCGCCCTCAGTGAAGGGAACGTCGGGCAGCGCTGCAGTCAGCCTCTCAGGCATCAGGTGAAGTGCAAGAAAATATTTTTGATGTTGTAAGCCTGTGAGGTTTTGGAGTTGCTTGTTACTGCCGAAGAGCCAAGACTAATTTCCTGCTGTACCATCCTCCTTTGAGAAGGAAGAGAGATGGATTACAGCACCAGCCAGCGTCTGCAGGAACTATGTGCATCCTCCTCTTTCCATCCTTCCCACTCCTGACATGTTAAAACTAAGTGTCAATTTGATTGGGTTGAAGGATGCAAAGTAATGTTCTTGGGTGTGTCTGTGAGGGTATTGCCAAAGGAGATGAACATGTGAGTCAGTGGACTGGGGGAGGCAGACCCACCCTCAATGTGGGGGGGGCACCATCTAATCAGCTGCCAGCATGGCTAGGATAAAGCAGGCAGAAGCAGGTGGGAGAAGCTGACTTGCTGAGACTTCTGGCCTTCATCTTTCTCTCGTGCTGGGTGCTTCCTGCCCTTGAACATCAGACTCCAAGTTCTTCGGCTTTTAGACTCTTGAACTCACACCAGTGTCTCTCTCTCTGGCCTTTGGCCACAGACTGAAGGTTACACTGTCGGCTTCCCTACTTTGAGGTTTTGGGACTCAGACTGGCTTTCTTGCTCCTCAGCTGGCAGAGGGCCTATTGTGGGACTTCACCTTGTGACTGTGCGAGTCAATTCTCCTTCATATCGACATCCGTCCTATTAGTCCTGTCCCTTTAGAGAAGCCTAATCCACCTCCTCATCCACTGTGACCCGAGGAACTTCAGAGCTTAGCTAAGAGCCAGTAGCCCATCAGTCATGCCCCCTATAGCAGGTTGAATGATGCCTCCCGAAAACAGATGTCCACATCTTAACCCCCAAATCATGAATGTGACTTAATTTGGAAAGGGAACCTTGCAGATATCATTAAGATTCTCCATATGAAATCATCTTGGATTACCAGGATGTGCCCTGGATCCAAGGACAGGTGTCCTTCTCAGAGATGAAGAGAAGACAGAGGAGATGGAAGCAATGTAGTTACAAACCAAAGAACCCCTAGGACCACCGGGAGCTTATAGACTCAAGGGAGGCTTCTTCCCTAGAGCCTTTGAAGACAGCCTGCAGGCCGGGCACAGTGGCTCACGCCTGTAATCCCAGCACTTTGGAGGTCCAGGCAGGCGGATCACCTGAGGTTGGGAGTTTGAGACCAGCCTAACCAACATGGAGAAACCCTGTCTCTTGAACAATGAGATCACTTGGACACAGGAAGGGGGAACATCACACACCGGGGCCTGTTGTGGGGTGGGGGAAGGGGGAGGGATAGCATTAGGAGATATACCTAATGTAAATGACGAGTTAATGGGTGCAGCACACCAACCTGGCACATGTATACATATGTAACAAACTTGCAACTTGTGCACATGTACCTTAGAACATAAAGTATAATAAAAAATAAAAGTAAAATAAAAAAAAAAGAAACCCCGTCTCTACTAAAAATACAAAAATTAGCCGGGTGTGGTGGCGTATGCCTCTAATTCCAGCTACTCGGGAGGCTGAGGCAGGAGAATCACTTGAACCCGGGAGGCCGGGTTCAAGTTGTGGTGAGCTGAGATCGTGCCATTGTGCTCCAGCCTGGGCAACAAGAGTGAAACTCTGTCTCAAAAAAAAAAAAAAAAAGAGAGCCTGCGGCCCTGCTAACACCTTGATTTTAGACTTCTGGTCTCCAGACCTCTGAGAGAATAAATTCTGCTGTTTTAAGCCACCCAATGTGTGGTAATTTGTTACAGCGACCATATAAAACTAATAATTTCACTTTCGCAAAATAGCTTTTCTTCATTTGTTCCTCTCTTTGATATACTTCTTAAAGGCAAGAGCTACAAACCAGTATACTAATGGACTGGGGGAAAAGCCTACCTTTCTCTCTGTCCAGTCCCCAGGGCAGGGCCTCAATTCCGTTGAAAGGGAGGGAGAACGTCAGCTCCCAAAACCTGACTGCTGCACTTCCTCTCCAGGGGAGACACCAGCAGTGAGAGGCTGAATCCGTGATTACAGACTATGCAGAAAGTGAGTCTCAAAATAAACAGCTCCTGGAGTCAAAGCTCAGGGGACGATACATAGAATTTTGGAGTCTTCAGGACAGAGAGAGAGCATGTAGTTCAACTTCTTCAGGCAGTTTTTAGAGGTACAAGAGGGCAAGGAATTTTGTATATTCGCATATGTTTTTGTGTTATTGAGGACCCTGAGGGCTGGAGAGAGAGAAATCTGTCCAGGTCACAAACTAGGGGCTGAGAGCAATTTCACCACCCAGCGCAGGAGGACTCTTCCTCCACCTCTGGGGTCCTGCCTCTGTGGTGCTGCCCCCAGAATGGGGGCTTTTTACACACAGCAGGTCTCACTCACTTAGGTCTTTCATAAGCCCTCAGCTCTCCTGGTCTGGGGACCCCACTCCATGTCATGTTAAACATCTTATCTCATATCAAATGTAATTTTTTCTCTTTAAAAATCTCGTAGTTCTTTTATAATTTTTGCTTCTGAAAGTAATTGCCTATAAACAACTTGCTTGATTTTAGATTTTCCACAGTTTTCAGTAATCATCATACAAACTCAGGAAAATCTAGCCATAGATTATTTTCAGAAGCAATGAAATTTATATGAATGCTACATTTCATAATTAACAAGATTGGCATTATGCTTTCTGCTGTACAGATTTAATTGACATTTTATTAATTTCAGGTTTGCCTTTTAGTGCTTTGATTGGGAAGTGTTTGGGGAAGCCTTCACATGAAGGATGTCAACAGGTGTTAGCAGGTAAGGTAGACAGAACTGGGTGGCAATGCCTGAAATGTCCAGCAAACATCTCAGCTTGTGGGACTGAGTGTAGGTGAGAGAAATAGCAGACGACAGGATTCTAAGCACTGAGCCAGGCACTACCGTATCCATAATCTCCTCTGAGACTTGAAAACCAAGCTGGGGCCAGGTTACAAATGACTTTACATGCCATTCTCCCCACTGCCTGCCACTTGTACCCTGCGCAGCCATTGGGGACATTCCTGGTTCTGGATTCCTGCCTCTGAACAGCTCTCTAAACATGGGCAGGAGGCCTGTGCTTCCCCACACCCGTTTCCATCTGTTTGTATGGCCCAGAGCCACTTGTGATAGGGCCTTCCTAGGAATAGAAGATAACACCGGCATCATTCCAGGGCCACAGTGGATGGGCTTTCCCTGCCCAGGAAATGACTGCTGCATTGATCTCTGTGACACTCAGGCCGGGGCACCCTTGTGGGGAGGATTCCAGTCTGCATTGCATCAAATACCTAGGAGAGGGAAAAGCCGTGTAAGCCAAGCATATGTTTATTTGATTGAAACGAATAACTCTCACAGGCCACAAACGAGACAGGCAGACAGATGTTTCAAGCGGCACCTCATCAGCTGATTTGAGCCATCATGCGATATCAGTGCACAGAATAATTCTGGAAAGATTCTAGGAAGGGAAGTTGGCTATCTTCAAATCTCCCTCTTTAGGATGAATTTCACAGCAACCGCTTCAGATGGTAGTAGGGACTGATTATCCCCATTTTAAACCTTAGAACAGAAGGACCACTCCCCCAGTGATACCCACCTAGGAACGGAAGAAGCCAAGAAAACCACAACCCAGGTCTTTAACCTCTGAGATCTCTTTTCATTGAGCTTGGCAGAACTGCCACTCCAAAGACTCACAGCCTCTCAAAGAATGGTGGGAGCATGTCAAAAAGACAGAGAAACTGGCTTGAAAGGGCACCTGCTGGTCAAACCTGGGACAATTTATTTATCAAAATAAATAATAATGATAATAGTTGTAACGTTTGAGTAAAATAGAAATCTGTAAGTCCACACTGATACAAACAAATACACAGAAAGAGGAGAAAGCTTTCTTTATAGTAAAATGACAACTGGTAAAAGTAGACATAATGGAATTAGAATCACCATTTAGCAACAATCATAGTGATACTCAGCCAAGAAACATCAGTAGATGTTAGAACTAGTGGGTGAATGTTTAATAAGAAATGGGAAATTTTTATACTTTCAGAGTACCTCCAGCCAAATTCTTATTAACTACAGAGGGAAAAAGAGTAATTTTACAATGAATAGTCCTGACAAATACCACCTCAACTGAATAATCAAAGTGAATATTGGCCGGGCGCGGTGGCTCATGGTTGCAATTTCAGTGCTTTGGGAGGCCAAGACTTGTGGAGCACTTGAGCCGAGGAGTTTGATACCAGCCTGAGTGATATGGCAAAGCCCCATCTCTACAGAAATACAAAAAGTTACCCAGGTGTGGTGGAGTGTACCTGTAGCCCCAGCTACTTGGGAGGCTGAGGTGGGAGGATCACCTGAGCCTGGGAGGTCGAGGTTGTAGGGAGCCGAGATCATGCGACTGCACTCTAGCCTAGGTGACAGAGTGAGACCCAGTCTCAAAAAAAAAAAAACAAAGCAAAATAAAAAACCCCACAGTGAACATCACCAATAATAGGTCATGTTGAAATCATGCCCTACCTGATCAGATGTCAATATCTTGTCAAAAATGCACCTCTCAATCTAATCAGGAGAAAACATTCAACAAACCCAAACTGAGAGACATTCTACAAAATAATCAGCACATCCAATCAAAAGTGTCGGTTAGGAAAGTCAAGGAAAGATCGAGGAACTCTTCTGACTGAAGGACGCTAAAGAGACATGACGATTACATGCAACAGGTGTTCCAGGATTGGGTCCTTTTGCTACAACAAATACTATTTGAATTATTGTCAAAACTAAATGGCATCTGAAGATTAGATGGCAGAAATGTTTTGATTTGAATTTCTTTATTTTGATGATTGCACTAGAATTATGTAGGAGAATGTCCTTGTTTGTAGGAATTACACACTCAAGTGTTTAGGTTCAGGTTAAAAAGTTCTTTGTCTATTTCTGTAGCTCTCCTGTAAGCATGTAATTATTTCAAAATAAACAAAGAAAATTCCCAGACGCGAGTGAAAGCGGGGGATATTAAACATATTTTTGTCACTTCTTCCAGGAAATAGGCTACCTCCCTCAAGGATAGGGTAGTAACCAAGGACAAGCTGTCAGTTGAGACAGCTTGGTGTGCTTCTAGAAAGCCCTGTTTGCAACAAATGTCTGCAAATCAGTCCTACATCCCAGTAGCTTAAATTTATGAGGCTTCATTGTTTACAGTCAACCTTTAGTTAACAGCAGCTCTTTCATTTTACCTTTACATCTGACTCACTCGATGAAAAAAAACTTCTGAAAAACAAAACACTGAAGAGTTCTGAAATAGCTTCCATCCATAAGAACCTTTTAATAAATGTTTTTTAAAAAAAAAAAAATACAAAATCTAAGTCTGTGATGTCAGTGCTGGTTTCCTTAAAAGAGAGAACAACCAGAAATGAATGTGCTATCATCCATCCAGCACGTAAGATAAACAAAATCAGCACCAGCTTACCACCACACAGAGCAATATACCTTCCTGTTATATCTCCTTGCTGTCTACTGCTTTTCTGCTAAATTCTGCTGAATTTCCAATGAAATGTTATACAGTGTATGACTCTTTTGTCTACCAATGACTGGCTCGCCCTCCCTCACTCCCTCTCTCCTTCCCTCCCTTCTTCATTGTCTTCATGCACGTGGGGAGATCAGAAAGTGTGTTTTTCTTACAGACCTTAGGAAAACTATAACACCTAGTGAACCTATAATTAAACTTAATATAACCTGGGAAAGGCAGAAGAAAAAGAAAATGAAGATTGTGAATCAGATGAGACAGGCAGTTAGCACGTCTCCATTTCCTTTGGGAAAGGCGAGTAAAGTCTGCAGACGTCAAGTTCTCTCTGTATGCTGTGCCTAACTTGGATCTGTATTTCAACTCTCCTTTCCCAAAGAAATGCCATGTCGTAGGGATGCTTGGAGCACTTCCGCAGCATTCCACAGGAAGCTGCAATGACCCTCCATCCTCTTCAACTAGAACAGGCTGTCTCCAACTCACAATCTCGCTATGTTCCAAAAGTTCTTTTTTTTTTTTTTTTTTTTTTTTTCCGAGACGGAGTCTTGCTCTGTCAACCAGGCTGGAGTGCAGTGGCGCAATCTCGGCTCACTGCAACCTCCGCCTCCCGGGTTCAAGTGATTCTCCTGCCTCAGCCTCCCGAGTAACTGGGACCACAGGTGTGTGCCACCATGCCTGGCTAATTTTTTGTATTTTCAGTAGAGACAGGGTTTCACTGTGTTAGCCAGGATGGTCTCGATGTCCTGACCTCATTATCTACCCGCCTTGGCCTCTCAAAGTGCTGGGATTACAGGCGTGAGCCACCGCCCCCATCCCCAAAAGTTCTTTATTTTAAAGTATCATTTAGAGATTGGCAATAATGTTACAAATTATAATTAGATTTCCCAACTAGTCACAAAACTCCCCATAATTAGCATATAATGTAACCAATATATACACAAGCTAATGTAACCAAGCGTGTGCGTCCCCCCCCCCACACAGCCTTCAACATACACAAAACAAAAACAATAATAGAAAAAAATGCGTAGTATATCCCCTACATCATGCATCAACAAGCGTCTATGGGCTAGCCTGGGAATCTAACCAACATTTTTACATTGATTCACTAGGAAAAAGAAAATCGAATCCAATTTAGAACTCAGGCCTTTGGATACATTCCTTTCTTATCCCATAGTTCCTTCTCCCATCACATCTCACCCTGCAACCCCACGCCACCTCATCCCTGACAAGTAATGAATACTCTTCTCAGCTTCTCAGGCCAGAGCTACCTCTTGAAAAGGAAACCTCATTCCACAGAGGCCTTCACTCTACCTCACACACACACACACACAGAGACATACGCACAGACACACAAACTCAGAATGACTAAGGTGGCATTTTCAGGTGGTGACTGTGAGACAAGCATCCATAGTTCAGAGGTTACATTAACATAAGTGATGCACGTTCACAAGCAGCCCCTTCGCTTAGAATTCTGATATGAACAAGAACATGGTGAGGGGGTCATGCTAAGCCAAGCTCTCGTTCATTCCCATAGATAGAGACCCCAGGCCTATACTCAGTTTTATGATACTATACTATGATCACTGTCTTGCTGTAATTTTGTTTTCTCATTTCTGGCATAATCTGTTTCATTGAACACAGAAAATATGACATGTGGGCAGAAAATGAGGCTTAAAAAGAAATTTAGGAAAGCAAATATCATTTGACATTTTGCCACTAGATACGAATTTCATTTAGGACAGGTTTCTAGTGAGACTTGGTGAAATTCTCTTGTTTAAAACATCTGTAGAATAGTCTAATTATCCTGATGATGAGGAAAAGAAACAAGAAGAGGGAGGAGAAGACCTAAATAGCCGTTGGTACCAACTCGTTGCTGTAACCACACACAGCTATAAATTTATTAGATGTGACACGATTTAAGTTTCAAAAAATGAAAAGAGCATTGCCAGGATGATGTCACTGAAAGTAAAAATGTCCTTGAAATTCTTATTCTGTGACAAAAAATGAGGGCAAATCTGTCTGGTATTCTCTCTCCTTGTTCTTCTTCAAGACAAAGTTTCTAAAATAATCTCAGACGTGGTGTAACATTTGCCAGACAGCTGTTCTAGGGAATGCCAAGAAGATAATCCTTGGGTCTATCATCGTCTTTTGTATTTTTTCTTCCTTCAGTGCATTCTGGGTTCAGGCCAGCACATAGATGCCATGTTCAGAAAGTTTAGAAAGTCTCTCTAGGGAGACTTGATGTCTCTGGAGGCCTTTTATGCCGATTTTACTGGCCTCATTGAGAAGGCAATTTCTTGACTTCCTGGCAAAGGGATTGACCTTAACTCTGTTTCTAGAGGGCAAATGTCTGTTGAGATGAAGCCGTGGCTGAGGCTCACACTCAGGGATGCATCTGATCTGAATCCTCTCTCTCCATCCCTGAGAAAGGTCCCATGGACGGTGAGTGAAACTCTGAACCAGGAATTATAGATTTGTTCATCTTAGAACTAGAAAAAGACCCTAGAGGACATCTAGCTTAGCACTCTCCCTTCCAACCTATTGGTGACCCCCACTGTCCAACGGAAATGAGTTTTCTAGAAAACAAAATTCTTTTTCCCAATAAACATGTTCAAAATCTCATGCATATTTTAATACTTATGGCTTCATGTTTCATTTGAATGGGCGTGATGATTCAATTGGGGGCAGAGAGAAAAAGAATCTTGTGTGTTTACACAAACCTAGTATAAAATCCTGAGGTCAACCCTTCCCTCAAATCTTCAAAACACAGTTCTCTGATGCTGCTGTTGCTTAAATCTTCGTCATGTGTCAGAGAAGAAAAAAGACTGTTACTAGAAGAGGAGACAGAGGGGCATGCACTATGGACATGGGACTGGAAAACAGACACTGATCTGAGGCAGAGGCAACGTGAGAAACATTCATAGCTGTCTTTCAGGTCCCGACAGATGGACCCAGGAAGCCAGATTTCTGGCCGTGGGGAAATTGTTCTCTTGTCACCAGGCTTTCTCCAGTTCTACCATGAAATAGGCTAGTGTATTAGTTCGTTAGCATTGCCATAACAAAAAGCCACAGACTGGATGGCTTAAACAACAAAAACTAATTTTCTCTCAGTCCTGGAGGCTGGAAGTCCAAGATCCAGGTGTCAGCAGGCTTGTTTCTTCTGAGGTCTCCGGACTTGTGACGGCCAGCTGCCTTTTTGCTGTGTCCTCACATGATCTTTCTCCCCTACGACATTTGTGGTATCTCCTTTTGTGCCCAATTTCCTCTTCTTATAAGTAAGGATGCACCCGTAGTCCCAGCTACTGGGGAGGCTGAGGCAGGAGAATCACTTGAACCTGGGAGGCAGAGGTGGCAGTGAGCCGAGATCGTGCCGCTGCCCTTCGGCGTGGTGACACAGCGAGAGTCTGTCTCAAAAAAATAAATAAATAAATAAGGAAGGACACCAGTCGGATTGGATGAGGGCCCACTGACATGGCCTCATTTTTCACTTATTCACTGCTTTCAAGGCCTTATCTCCGAATACAATCATATTGGGGGCACTGTGGGTCAGGGTTTCCATACATTAATTTTTAATTTTCTAATAGCCATGCTGAAAAGAAGTTTGAAAAACAAGTGGACTTAATTTTAAAATATCCTTTAACTCAATATATTCAAAATACCATCATTTCAATACGTAATCAGCATTTAAGAACTGTGAATGAGCTATTCTACATTCCCGTTGCCACACCACGTCTTCAGACGCTGGTGACTGTTTCATGCTTACGGCACATCTCAATACGTCTCAATATCTCAGGCTTATGGCCACATTCCTGGTGCTCAGCGGCCACATGTGGCTGTGCAGATGTAGGGAGTGGCCAGGTCTACGGTGGCCCAGGAGATTAAACTGTGTTCTGCTCCAGTCTGAAGTCTGAGGGTTTTACTGAATGAGTAGGATGGGCCTGCAAGGAAAGAGATATCATGAGGTCCTCAAGAGCAGTCAGTGCCTTCTGGGATCTTTATGGAACTCCTAGAGTGGCCTAGAGACTTATGAATGGGGCCCTGTCACCCCGGTGCCTTTCAAAACTCCAGACCTTATGGGCTAACCAAGGATGTGGCTCAGGAGCAGAGCAGCCCAAGAAGGACATCGACCATCCTCATGCCTCTCAGCTCTGACTTGGCAAATAACGCAAAAAAGAATCCTTACCTCAGCCCTCCATTCTTTCGCTGACTGGTCCAGTTATTGAAGCCCATGCTTAAATGGGCTTAAATCATCTTTGGGAGAGCCAAGTGGATGCTCATCCACCCCCATCCCAGAGCTGTGCAACCCTGTGGCCTTTTGCCCATTTTACACTGGGAGAAACATCACATATCCAACACCACCCTCACTTTACTGATGGAGAAAGTGATACTCAGGAACTCACCACACAGCAAGTTATTGACAGAGCTAATTCTAGGACCTTGACCCCCCAGTTTTGAGTCTGGTGCTTGTGCAGTCTGCCATGTGCTGCATTTTGGAAGCTATGAGTGATGGATTCCAGCATCCCTACCTTGAAAAAGCTCACAACAGACAGGGGAAGATACTGGTAACACAGATACAGAAGCACCAGGACGCCTTCCAGCTTCGGGTTCTGGTTCATGGTTCCATCACCCTCTTGGTTACATCTGGTGTCCCCTTCCTCAAGTCCCTCCTCCAGTAAGCAGGTCACTACCCCTTTCATCTCAGCAAGTTTCTGTGCTTCAATTTCCTCACCAGAGGATGGAGGTAATCACAGAACTTATTCCTGGGGTACATATGGGAATTAAGTAAGTTAGTATTTCTAAAGCAACTAAAATAGTGCCTGGCACAGAGTGAGCATAATAATCAGTGTTTTGTTAAAATGCTGGATTAGTAAACAGCCTCCTAGTTTTGTTCGCCTCCTCTAATATCAAACATTCTTGCTAAGACACAAGGCTTCTACCACCTGCCAAGCTCACATTGCCTGTAGTAGTAGTTCTCAAAGGTTAGTTCGCACAAGAATTTCCTGGGGTGCTTGGAAACAATGCAAATGTATGAGCCACTCCCTGAATTCCGCTTTAGGAGGTCTGAGGTGGAGCTCAGAAATCTACATTTTCAACATGTATCCACAAGGGATTTGGGTGTAGGTGGTCTGACACCACAGTTTGAGAAAGAGAGGCCTTCTAGGTAAAGCCCACCTTTAGCATGGCATTCACCGACGCGGACCATCTGGCCCTTGTCCACCATCCCAGCCTCACTGCTCAAAACCCATGCCCTAATCCTACAGGCCAGACCTGCATCAAGAAAAATAAAAAGCCACATTGCATTTCTCCATATGTCTGCTGTGTTACATGAGAGTAGAAAAAATAGCTGAGTTACACCCGGCGAAGTCTTGGTGGTCATGCCTCGGGGTTGCCATGGGAACCACATCTGTGTGACTTACCCCAGAGTGAGAGAAAAAGCTGAGAGGGACACACGCACCTTGTTTCTGAGTTTCTGTTCTTTTTCTGAATTGGAGAGACCAGACCTGTACCTGGTATCTAGCTGGATTCCAGGCGTGCGCCACCACACCCGGCTAATTTTTGTATTTTTAGTAGAGACGGGGTTTCACCATGTTGATCAGGCTGGTCTTGAACTCCTGACCTCCAATGCTCCACCCGCCTCAGTCTCCCAAAGGGCTGAGATTACAGGCATGAGCCACCACTCCTGGCCTCTAAGAATCTTACAATATCCTTTTTTTTCCTATTTTAAAATCCAAGCACATTTAAAATTTTTTGAGTCAAACCAAAAGAAGTCCCTGTTAATTTTCAGTGAAGAAACCTTCCTTCTTGATGGATTTCAGATCAGATCCATTTTTTCTTTTGTATCTAAACTTGACTTCCTCAACCACTAGAAGAGCAAACTCCATTCTCTGCCTGTATGAAGTTGAATAGCATCATTCAACAAGCACGTCGATCCAGAATCTTACAATGTGAACTTATTTGGAAATAGGGTATTTGTAAATGTAATTAAAATATACTTTAAGATGAAGTCATACTGGATTGAAGTGGGCCCTAAATCTAATATCCTTAAGAAAGAAGAAAAACATACAGAGAAGGAAGTGCTGTGTGAGGTCACAGACACACAAGGAAGCCATGTTGACAACAGAGGCAGAGACTGGAAGGGTGCGGCGGCAAGTCAAGGATTGCTGGCTTCCGGCAAGTCAAGGATTGCTGGCTTCCGGCAAGTCAAGGATTGCTGGCTTCCGGCAAGTCAAGGATTGCTGGCTTCCATGAGAAGCTAGGAAGAGGGAGGGAAGGATTCTTCCCTGGAGCCTTCTGAGGGAGTATGGGCTGTGGATACCTGGGCTTCTGGCCTCCGGAACCGTAAGAGTACACATGTCTGCTGTGTTTTCTTTCTTTCTTCCTTCCTTCCTTTCTTCCTTTCTTTCTTCCTTTCTTCCTTTCTTTCTCTCTTTCTCTCTTTTTTTCTTTCTTTTCTTTCCTTTCTTTCTTTCTTTCTTTTTCTTTCTTTCTTTCTTTCTTTCTTTCTTTCTTTCTTTCTTTCTTTCCTTTCTTTCTTTCTTTCTTTCTTTCTTTCTTTCTTTCTTTCTTTCTTTCTTTCTTTCTTTTTCTTTCTTTCTTTCTTTCTTTCTTTTAGACAGAGTCTCTCTCTGTCATCAGGCTGGAGTGCACTGGCACGACCTCAGCTCACTGCAACCTCTGACTCCTCAGTTCAAGGGATTTTCCTGCCTCAGCCTCCCAGGTAGCTGGGACTACAGGTGCCCGCCACCACACCCAGCTAATTTTTGTATTTTTAGTAGAGATAGGGTTTCACCATGTTGGCCAGATGGTCTCGATCTCTTGACCTCTTGATCCGCCCCCCTCGGCCTCCCAAAGTACTGGGATTACAGACATGAGCCACCACCCCCAGCTGCATGTCTGCTATTTTAAGCCACCTTGTTTGTGGTCATTTGTCACAGCACGCCCAGGAACAAAGCAGCCCAATGGGCCCCTTCCCGAGGACAAAGCGTGCATATTCTGCAGGTTCTCAGGTTGATCACTGGACAACCATCAGGTCAGTTAAGCATGAAAATATCACTAGGATAGCTCAGATAATAGAATACTGTGAAAAGCAGCTTTACTTTTGAATCACAGAATTTCTTTAAGCAAAGCCATTTTGGGCTGGAGTTAGAGTGCCCTGCAGGAACTAAGTCCTTCTTTTGATAACAGCATTCCAGTTTGTTCTAGGGGACTTCTCTCTCCTTATTGTGTGCAGTTTCAGTGGGGTTGTCCCTTGATATCCCCTACCCAAGGAGCTGCCATATGACCTAAGCTTTGCTGCCTCGACTTCTTCTGGGATTTTGTCTTGGACAGAGTGAGACCAGAAGGAAGAGCTGCAGGCCATCCATCAGCTGCTGAGCCCTCAAGGGACTGTCCACCAGGACCTGCTGCAGGATGCTGGGTGTTAACCAAGGTTAACATGGTTAAAATCACGTAGGAGAACAATGGTTCTCCTACTGCATCCTCTGAAAGCCTTCCCCTTCTGCTTGACACAGTTTTTATTGCCTGCAACCAAAAACTGTAATGAAGACACTTGCCTGCCTGCACCCAACCCACCCTAAACCCCCTCATCCTCAAAGGCAGAGGGAGGATAGAAGAGAATTCCTGAGAGTGATGAAATGTCACAATTGCCCCCCACCCGCATCCTACACACACACGCGCGCGCGCACACACACACACACACACACACACACGGTGACATCTGTTGCAAAAGTGCTGCCAAAAATATAATCATTGTGTTTTTTCCGTGTGCCTTGAATTTAGGTCTTTAATATAAATTCATTTCAGAAATCAATACAGTGCTAGACAAGTTTCTCATTTCTTCTTTCTACCGGAAAAAACTCATGACGTAACTTGGTGGGTTTTCCTTCTCTCCATATGCGTCTTTTGCTGTAGGTTTAGTGTTAAAGCTTCTACTCAATCATAGTGGCTATATTCGTTACCACTTGAAGTACATTTTCCCCTCTCTTTTTCTGTTGTTTTGATCTTTCGTTTTCACTGAAAACATTTGTTACAAGATCCCTAACGTCTCTTGTAGCAATAGATTCGATGTAAATTATAAATAAATAAATAGGCATTCATAGAGAGATCAAGTGATCACAAACCTTACCAAGTGAGATCCATAAGTGATAGAAATTTAGCTTTCAGAAGCATTTCATTTATTCCATGGACAAAGTTGAATTGGGATCAGGAAGAACATGTAGCACCAAAATACATGTACAGGAATACACCCCACCCTGTCTTCTTGAATGTTTCTGGCATTTTCATGCTACCCCCAAACTCTGACACCATTACCTTCAAAGACCTGCTGAAATAGGTCCTGCAAGTGTCCAGCAGCATACGCAAAATAAAACAGAAAAATTCCTAAGCTGACAGTCAGAGATCCTGGGGGCAAAAAGCCATGCCACACCCTCGCCTCTCACCAGAAACACGTGAAAAGCACAGGTCACGTTGGTCTTTTTCTGTTTTGTTCTCATATTGTTGAACTGAATTGATGTGTTCACCAGGAAGAGCCGGCCCATCAGGAAGGTACTTCTTTGGGTGACTCCATTTGGCCAGAGAAAAGTGATCTTTGTTTTCCAACCCTTTCTCCTGTCCCAAGGGCCTGAAAATAACACCAACACCAACTTCTCTCAAATCCGAGGAGCTATTGTACAAACTTGAATAAGTCAGTTACTCTTTCTTTGCCTTAGGGAGGAGGGAAAAAAAAGAAACAAAACAAAACATAGGCAGGACTCTTAGCATAAACCAGACCAGGGACCTGAAAAGATTAATATTTTCCAAGGTCAGATGAAAGATGGTACATAAATGCAAAATGGCTCACTGTACGTTATTAAATTTCTATTACACTTGAATTAGTTATAGAGTGACATTTTGACTGTTTCCTCTGTGTAATTCTCATAGCTCCACCTGTCTGACATTTCCTTCCTCTCTCAGGTCCACATAGAACAGGTCCCACTGTGTAGGAGAGAGGCCACCCTGCAGAATTTCAAAACACACACCAGGGGAGGCCGTTGCTGAGGCACATGCGGGAAGTTTCAAACCCTCACAGATATCAAGAGGTTAATCGCCCCCAGGGCTTGATCATTGAAGAACTACCCATGGAAGAACAGAGAAAGTTCTTCATAAAAAAAGAAAAAGAATTCCAAATCCTTTCACCTCCTTATAGCCCTCAGGAACAAAAACTCATTGAATAACCAAGTAGACACGTCCCTCCTGATTTGAGTGGCCACTCGGAGAAAAAGCACAACAATTAAAAGCTTAGCACCCATTGTCCAGAAGAAATGCAGAGAACAGAAAGTGTACTGGTAAGGGGGAGAAGGGTGCCAAGAACGGAGATTTATGAAAAAGAAAAGGGAGACAAAGAAAAGAAAAGGCAATGACCTCAAACAAACATAACCTTTACTGCACAGAAGCTAGTGACAGGCAGGATGTGGAGGAGGTGCCCAGGCCCCATCCCCACCCTTCACTCGAGTCACCGCCAGAGGTTCAGAGGGCATGTGTTTGACACTGGGCAGGCTCTAGCACTTACCTCACTGTAGAAGAACTAGCTGAAGCACACCGAATGCAGATGCTTCTGTCTTGGATAGATCCAAGGGCCATTATTACCTGCCCAGAGTCCCTGAGGATCTTATTATTATGCGGTGAAAGGAGGAGGGACCTCGCCCCCTAACCTGGAGCTATGGTATTGTAGTGTCATAAAAGAGTGGTGTTAGCAGCCAGCCCTGAAGCTCAGTCATCAGCAGCTCTGCCCACGGGAGCCAGTGGTTTTTGTTTTCCCTGAAAGGACCCCAAGTGGCAGAGAAAAATGAAATCAGACCCCCAGTTACATGCCAGAAAGGGTCCTGCATATTCTATACACTCATCCCAGCCTCCCTCTTGCTTACCCCCAAACTCAAATATTACCTAAAGCCTAATGTTGAGCTTAAAAATGCATGCAGAAGCCAGACATAGTGGCTTACACCTGTAATCCAGGCACTTTGGGAGGCCAAGGTGGGTGGATCACCTGAGGTCAGGAGTTCGAGACTAGCCTGACCAACATGGTAAGACCCAGTCTCTACTAAAAATACAAAAAATTAGCCGGGTGTGGTGGTGCACACCTGTAGTCTCAGCTACTCAAGAGGCTGAGACATGAGAATCGCTTGAACTTGGGAGGCAGAGATTGCAGTAAGCCAAGATTGTACCACTGCACTCCAGCCTGGGCAACAAAGTGAGACACTGTCTCAAAAAAAAAAAAAAAAAAAAGCATGCAGAATTTACTTCCTACAACATTATAATGTATCTTTGCATCTTCGTTTTACTATCTAAATATTTCAAATTACTTACCACTAAGTAAACGTATCCCATAAAGATATGACAAGTTTATCCTGTGGTTTAATGTACTTCCCTGGGCCACCACTCCAAAAGGGAACCATGTGCCCCAGTTTGAAGAGCCCGGTCTTAAACAATCACTTCTCCGGAAGAAGCAAAGATCTGGCAATCAGTCTGTAGACACATCTGAGCAGCTGCCCTATTTGTGTGTGTGTGTGCATGTGTGCGTGTGTGTACATGTGTGTATGTGTGTGTATATGTGAATGTGTGTGTACGTGTGTTTGTGTGTGTGTGTATGTGTATGTGTGTATGTGTATATGTGTGTACGTGTGTGTATGTATGTGTGTATATGTGTATATGTGTGTGTATGTGTATGTGTATATGTGCGTGTATGTGTGTGTATGTGTGTGTGTGTATGTGTGTGTATGTATGTGTACGTGCATCCATGTATCTCTGTGTATGTGGATGTGTGTATGTGTGTATGTGTGTGTATGTATGTGTTTGTATGTGTGTGTTTGTGTGTATGTGTGTGTGTGTTTGTGTGTATGTGTGTGTTTGTGGTGTGTGTTTGTGTATATGTATGTGCGTGTATGTGTCTGTGTGTCTGTGTCTGTATGTGTGTGCATGTGTGTGCATGTGTGTGTATATGCTTGTGTATGTATGCGTGCGTGTGTGTGTGTGTGTTTAACAATAAAGGTTTTTGACAGATGAGCAACATTCCTATCACTCGGTGCAAAAGTTGAAGCTTCTTCGGTGCTCATGTTTAATCCTCCCCAATTTTAAAATGGCCTCCAAAATTCTGCATCATCTGGCCTGTCCCCAACTCTCCAACCTCATCTCACATTGCCATCGTCCCCTAGATAGCTGTGTTCTAGCTCTGCTTCCACCCTCATCCTAAAAGTAGTGCCTGCCTTGCTGCAGATTCTTCTACTTCAGTAAGAAGTAAACGGTTCCACTCTTGGTCCAGGTGAATCTTAGACCCTTCTCTAATAGCCTGCCTAGGATCCCTGTCTAGGACTTGCTCTCTCAGGGGCCTTCGTGCCACCAGTCCTTCCTCCTGCCACCCTCACTCTACAAATACTATGGTTGCCCTCCCCAAGACCCATCCCCTCTTTCCTCTCCTTCAGAGCAGCTATACCAGTCTCATACAATTGATCCCATCCTAACTCCAAGATTTAAATTAATCATTTAGATTAATGCGTAATCCATTTCCTCTTTCTACAGTTCAAAGGTCGGCACATGACTTCAGATCATGCAGTCAGACAAAAACCCAGGACTTTTGTTTGATGGTTAGAGGATGAACAATCAGCTCTCTTTCTTTCTCAGCACATGGAACAGCAAAGCAAGTAACCTGGAGAATCTTAGCAGACAACCTGTAACCAAAGTAGGAGCCTGTCTTAGGGTAAAGCTGACACACAGAAGCTGGAGCAGAGAAGGCAAAGGAAACTGGGTCATTGGTTACATCCCCAGGCTACAAAATTAAAACAATGTTAAGACTTACTCTCTAAAATATTTATTTCTAAGAGTCAGCACACACCATCCTTATTTAAGGCAGTTTTATTTGGGATACAATAATAGATACATTTCCTGCCCATATAGAGTTTACAGTTCAGTCAGGGAGAGAGAAAGTACATGATACCATGAACTGGAGGGAATATTTTGGATACTAAACGGCATAGAGCTGGACCAGTTAATCCAAACTCGGAATCTAAATGTGGAAGAACTGACCAAGATTTGATGGGTGGAAGGCAGGCAATACGATGGGAGGAAGAAAAATAAGAGAAAGGGTATGGAGTTTCACACAGAGAGAACAATATGTGCAAAGTCTTGAAGTAAGAGAGAACACGGTGCATTCATGTGACTAAAAATTGTCTCATGATTTGGTCCTTCTTAGAAAGCAGCCGCCAAGAACTTGGTTATCCTGGATCCTGCCAGTCTCCATCACTTTTAAATTAATTGCAGCCTGATGGCCAGACCCTGGTGCCATCTTCAGCCACAGATGTTCTTGCATGAGCAGTACTAGCAGAGGCAGCAGGTACTGACCCACTGGGAGCCACACACAGGTATCTGCACCCCACCCCATTCTCCTAGTATTAGCCTGAGACTTCCAGCAATCCACCTGCTCCCAATCCTCCTTACCAGCCAGGATCTGCATATGAAGATATCAGGTCAGAGAATTTCAGTGGTACTCAGTGATAGTCTATCTTCATCATTCGTGGATTCTATATTTGCAAATCCACCTCTTTGTAGTCCTGAAGTCCATACTCATGGTGATGCAGGACAGGCAAGCCCTAAAATAGAGGCTTATCCCAGGAGGGTTCTTGGCTTCATCCAGGAAGAATTCAAGGGTGAATCGGCAGTGTTAAACAGCAACTTTGAAGCAGCAGTGTACAGCAGCAGCAGAGGTACTGCTTTTTGCAGAACAAGAATACCCTATATGCTGTGTGCCCAGAGTACCAGCTCAGAGGCAGTTCTGCACTCATATTTATACACACTTTTAACTATATGCAAATTAAGGGGCGGTTTATGTAGAAAATTCTAGAATGAGAGTGGCAACTCCCGGGTTGCCATGCTAAGGGGCAGTAACTTTTGGGTGTCGCCATGGCAATGGTAAACTGACAGGGCACACTGGCCAGTATGTCTCATGGGGAGATGCTTCTGCCCCTGACCTGTTTTAGCTAGTACTCAATTTGCTCCAGTGTCCAAGCCCCACCTCCAGAGTCAAGTTCCGTCTCCTACCTCCATGGCTCTTTCAAGGTAATTCCTGGACCTGCACAAACAGGTGAAATACTTGAGGCCCACGATGCGTGCATTCCCGGCTGAGGTCAAGCAAGGTGGTGCTCCACCCTCTTATTTTGTCTATCATACTGTAAACAAGTGTCTTTTCTGCAGTCCATTTCATGCCATGTTTTTTGCGTGTTTATGCTTTTCTTGGTGATTTAACTGTTTAAAATGGTCCCCAAGCAGATTGCTGATGTGTTATCTAGTGTTTTAAGTGCAAGAAGGCTGTGATGTGCCTTAGGGAGCAAATCATGTGTGTGTTAGATAAGTTTCATTCAGGCAGAGTTATAATGCTTTTGACTATGAGTTCATTGTTAAGGAACCAACAGTGTATTTAAATATGGTGTCTTTAAGCAGAAACACCCACAAAACAAGTTTGTATGTTATCATTCACAAAAATGTTGTGACTAGTGGCTCACAGAAACTGAAGCCTGTATTTCCTCTAGAAGCAATGGCTCAGTTTTGCTAATTCAATGCTTATAGCCATTTTATATAATAGAATATAATTACTGTGAATAATTAGAATAGAGCAGGGTGCAGTGGCTCACGCCTGTAATCCCAGCACTTTGGGAGGCTGAGGTGGGTGGATCACATGAGGTCAGGAGTTCAAGACTAGCCTGGCCAACATGGTGAAACCCCGTCTCTATTAAAAATACAAAAATTAGTCAGGTGTGGTGGCAGGTGTCTGTAATCCCAGCTACTTGGGAGGCTGAGGCAGGAGAATCACTTGAACCTGGGAGCCAGATGTTGCAGTGAGCCAAGATCATGCCACTGCACTCCAGCCTGGGCAACAGTGTGAGACTCATCTCAAAAAAAAAAAAAAAAAATAGAAGAGACTCTATAGATTTATACAGGACATGGACTAGGGGCTGTCTCTCTAGCTCAGACAAAGGTGTGATCCTATATGAGTTAGTATAAGTGCACTGCTGTTGCAAATGGACCCCAAAATTCATAACAATCCAATGAATGTTTACTTCTTAGTCTTATATCATTTTTGAGCTGGTGAATGAGCCAGCCCAGGGGCTCTCCTCCACTCAGCTCCACAGGAATCAAGGCTGGATGAACACTGTCATTATAATAAATGGCTTTCAAGGGTAGCCTGTGCATTATCCTTATTTGTCCAAGACAGTAAAAAACACATAGGAGTGAACCTGAGACGTTTTGATGAACCAGGCCTGGAGGTGGTGCCCATCACTCCTACTCATGTTCCATTGGCTACAACTCAGTCACATGACCATGCCTAGCTGCAAGGGCGTATGGGAAATATATTTTGTATGGTGACAAGGAAGACGAGAACAAGATGGCCTTGGCTGCTAGTAGTCTCTGCCATAGTTTGTTTTAAGGACTCATACTGAGTCAGGTTCAGACCGAGACCTACAATTGCCCCAGGAAAATCCATAATTTGCTCCCTTCCCTTCAGTTCTTCTTGAAATCTTTGTTCAGTGTTTATTTTGAGGTGAAACCGAGATCTATGGGGGGATTGGGAGGAAGAGAGTTGCCCCTTGACCTGTGGAAATACTGTTCAAACCCTTATTCTGATTCTTGAGCCATCTTCAGAGGTGATGAAGATGTCTAGCCCCTCCCTAAGGCTACCTCAAAGTGTAGCATTTTCCTAATCCTCATGTAAATCAGCACCTACAGGTGCAACACAGCTCAAAGCCAGAGGGACAATCCATAGGCCCCTATGAAGAGTTAGCTCTGGGACCACGTATCTCCCATGGGAAATACTCAGGTCTATAAGCCCAAGGCCTCACTGTGAGAACACCTGGCTCTGGGCAGGGCATTCTGGGACCTCAAGGCTTTGCCTGGCCAGATCTAACTTTAGATGTCTGGGCCCCTTGCCACACTATGAGGCTAGCTGTGAGGGACCTGTGTGAGAGGGAACCTTGGTGAAAATGGCCTGAGCAAGAGCAGGGAATGGGGGACCTCATCTCCAGCCCACATCCTGAGGAGGAGGAAGCCTCTGTGCTTTGGAAGCATCTATAAGACTTCGTGTAACCAAGGGTCACCCTTGAGGTGTCCTTGCCTTATTGCTCCCATGTACCCTACTGAAGAAAAAGGAACAAAGACAGGTGATGGCCCACGAAATGGAGCTGCAGAATCTGTCCTCCCCCTCTTGTATCGCTCCTGGCTGCCAACAAACAGACTCCTGTTCTATAAGCTAGCAGCTCCGTGAGGTCTGAAAATAATCCCTGAAAGAAAAAAAAGTGGGAATAATAACAATTTTATGTTGAATGCTAGGCACTATGATTAATATGTGATATATGTTGTTGTACTGAGTTCTCACCATGACCTGGGAGTTAGGTACTTTAATCTCCACCCAGTTAACAAGGAAACTAAGGCTCAAAGGAGTTAAATAACCTTGTCCATGTTCACACTGCCAGAAAGTGGTTGAGTCAGTACCTCCCGTCTGACTGCAAAGCCTGTATTCTTAATCTCTGAGCTCTGTGACCCTGACCACATTGGTCACTTGCTGGGCGGGGCAGAGAAAGCCCTAGCTGCCTATACCTTCTTGTACCTGCAGCCCTTCCCCTCCACAGCAGGGACCTGTCTCATGCTGACAGCCTGCCAGAGTGACCCATCACCTCTACGTATTTGCCACACTCTTTCTGAACCTTTTCTGTCCAGTCAGCTTCCAAGCCGCTCTTGGGCATGAGTGTCATCCCAGTGCACCTGATAAGTCCCAGGTGCTCTGCCTGAGCCTGCCCACCAGCTGCCTCAGCTCCATCATTGAAAAGAGGTGTCTCCAGGATGTTAAAGGGAGCCTCAGGTGGCAGAGCTCTCTCCTCCTTGTGCACTTCACTTCAGGTGACTCCTGGAGAGACTTGGAACTATATCATATCTCGGGACTGGTGGCTTCTGCTCATCTCCCCACTGGGGCTCAAAAGGTAATATGATCCATCAACCACAGACGTGCATTACTAGCCCAGTATCAAGCCAAGGGTCTGGCCAATGCTTTCACCTGGCAGGCTGCCATCAGAGGCTGCCTGAGCAACACAGACATGCAGCCTTGATCTTCACCTGTGCAAACAGCCTACGTGGCACAGCTGAGCCCCGGACAGGAGGGATGAACCGGGAGTTTTCTTTTTTTTTTTTTTTCCTTTTTTATTTATTTATTTATTTATTTATTTATTTATTTTTGAGACAGAGTCTCACTTTGTCACCCAAGCTGGAATGCAGTGGCGCAATCTTGGCTCACTGCGACCTCCGCCTCCCTGGCTCTAACGATTCTCCTGCCTCCTAAGTAGCCGGGATTACAGGCACCCGCCACCACGCCCAGCTAATTTTGTATTTTTAGTAGAGACGGGGTTTCGCCATGTTGGCCAGGCTGGTCTCGAACTCCTGACCTCAAGTGATCCATCTGCCTCGGCCTCTCAGAGTGCTGGGATTACAGGTGTGAGCCACCATACCCCGGCGGAGTTTCTCTTACTCCACCCACACCTCCCTGCTGCTTGGCCCAAGACAACAGCCTCCCTACTCCGAATCTACATTTTCCCGCTTTTATTAAGGAAAAGAATAGTCCTTAGGGGTGTGCCACGCTAAACTTTTCTGGAGGAAATAAGGAAAGTAATAACATGTTAAACTGTGGGTTCTGTGAGTTTCTACGGGCAGCCTACTTGTTGCCATTGGCAATTGTTTCTTGGCTCATTCTCTCCTGGGTCAATCACCATGTCTGGCCTCATAACAATCCTTTCCTACTTTTTTTTTTTTTTTTCCTGAAAACACATCCTATGAATTGCTGTGGGAAGGAACCAGTGAAAATCTCCTTGTGAAGGCTCATCATTTAGGATGTTTCTTTTTTAGAGTCCTCCTATTTGGGGGCTTTCTTGGGTAGGGGGAGTAGGGTATGCACCAGCCAAGCCTCTACCAGGGTGTTGCCAAGCCGTCTCAAACTCTCCCCAGTCAGTTCTTTCCCAGCTGTGGGGTTTTTGGCAGAGAAGGGCCAGAGGGTGCCATAGCTGGCTTCCCAGGAGCCGTGCGTCCTGCCTGGCTTCCCAGCTGAGTTGGACTGAGGGACATCGTGGTTAACAGATTTGCCAAAAATCACAGAGCTGGGGCTGGCTCTCCAGAGGTCAGGGATATTAAGAGCAAGCCAAAGGGCACAGAGTCCTGTTGCAAGACTGGAAGCAGCCAGGGACCCAAAGAAAGTGCCTGGGGCTGAGCATTGGAGAGCTCATCCTAGGCTGGTCTCCACTCCCTGGAGGACGGTGAACCCATCACCACACATCCCAGGACCTTGGTCTCTCTGTCTGTAAAGCCAGCAGGTTGGGTCATCTGAATGGAATAGATAACTAAATTAATCTAAGGTCTCTTCCAACGTTGTGATTCTCTGACTACTGTACAGTTTGGGGGTCTGAAAACACCCTTCTACCTTTTCCCATCTGCACGGTGTGCTGGGGCCACATCAAACCCAACCTCAGGTGCGGCACCGGGTCCCACCTCGTTTGTGCCTGTTCTTCCTCACATGACCCTTTGCCCCCGCCTCACCTGTGCCAGGGCAGATGGAATTCAGACTGTTCTGATTCATTGACCTCAAAGGCAACCAAACAAATGCCCTTGCAAAGGGGATCTGACGCCTCCAAAGCCGTGACGAGCCTTCCAGGTGGGTGGCTGTTGAAACTTCTCTCCTTCCATGGGACCACAAAGCTTTATTTGACCAACATTCAAGCTCAAAAACTTTATTTGCCTGGAGCAACCCCAGGAGACTTAACCTTGGAAAACTACCTTCTCCCAGGCTTCACCAGACACCTCCCAGGGTGGGAGTGTGGGGTGAAAACACATCACACCCACGGCCGTGTGACATTCTCATCTTCCCAGCAGGGAGAACCGGTCCCTGCCAGTGTCAAGAAGTCAAAACAAAGCTCCTTTTCCATGTGCTTTTTCTTCCTCAATGGCTTAGACTGTAAAGTCATCAGGAAGCATGGTCTAGTGCTCCAAGCTCCAGACAGACGCTTGACCTCTGTCCCGGCGCCCTGGGCTGGCCTGGACCAGACACCGCACCCCCAGGACTGTTTTCCCATCTGCAAAACAACTCGGGCCTCTCTAAGCCAACATCACCTCTCACTGCAAAACACAGCCCCCTTCCTCCTCCAGGGACAGTTGGCCTTAGAAACCAGCTCATCTTTAGGGGAAGAAATCCTTATGGGGCAGGCGGCAGAAAAGCACAGCACAGAGGAAGCAGAGTTAATTTTGCGCTGGGGGGTGGGGGCGTTGGGAGGTTGAGGGAGGATGATGGTTTGGGCGAGCACCTTTTCCACTCTCCTAGATCTGAGGTGGAAGGTCTCTGCTCTGGTCTCTGATTTCTAGGGAAACGGGATGGTGTGATGTGCAGATAAACAGAGAAGCCTGCTGTAGATGGCTGCTGGGTGTCTCCAGGGATCAGTAACACCTTCATCACAGAGAATGCTTCTGCAGGCATTCTACTTCTCTTCCCCACCCCCACCCCTTAAATAAGCAGCTGTTTCCTCTGCCCCTATCCCTGGCCCCTCGCCGCTGCTGGATCATCCTGCCTACCCCGGGCTGCAGACTGACTTATCAAGTTTCAGAACTTAACTTCCCTGGCTGCATCTCCGTCTTCTGCTACTTTACAAGGTCTCTTTTTACATCTGCCCTTTACATGAGACCCTGCCTGACCCAGCCTTGACAGAAAACCCATCCCCTACCCGTGCTGGTGTTTGGAGCTCAGAAGTAGCCCTCCCAGTGACCCCCTGCCAGGCCTCTGGTGAGCATTTTCATCTGATCCTTAATCCGCCTCCTGCCACCCTGGCCAAACACACGCAATCAGGCTGGCTGTAATAGGCTCACAATAACCCTGGCTCTTAAGCTATCAGATAAGGAAACTTCACATGCCCCAGCATCACCGACACCAGGTCTGAGGTTTTCTTCTTAGGAGGAGGAAAGGTTAAGAGATGCTGAGGCAAAGAAGTCCAAGTATTTGAAGAGACAGACAGCCTTGCTCTCCAGAGTA
Organism: Macaca thibetana thibetana; assembly: GCF_024542745.1. NCBI lineage: Eukaryota > Metazoa > Chordata > Mammalia > Primates > Cercopithecidae > Macaca > Macaca thibetana. The sequence continues at coordinate 4,366,141 of NC_065579.1, read as the reverse complement.
AACCATTGTACACAATTGCATGACCCTTAGATAAGACCTGAGAGAGGGGTTCTCACCCCTGGCTGCAGGTTACAATCCAGGCTGCTCCCCAGACAGATTACATGGGAATCCCCAGGGTTGACATCTAGGCATTGGCTGGGTTTGAGAGCCACTGATTTAAAACAATGCCCCATTTTGCAGTTTGGGCAAGAGAGGCCAAGAGAGGAGAAGTGATTTGCCCCCGATTAAATGGTCATTTGGGACAGAGCCCTAAGCAGAACCTGTGTCTCCTAACTTTAAATTCTTATCTCTTCCCATCACGATTTTCCCTCTGGTTGCTTTAGAAGAGAGGGTCTTAATCTCTGAGGCACATTAAACCTGTCCAAGGGAACTTTCGAAATACGACGACAGGCCTCCTGAAATTCTGTTCTGATTGCTCCGGCGTGTAGCCTGGGTATAAGTATTCAAAGTTCCTTGAGTGACTCTCATGTGTAGTCACAGTTGAACGAAGCCCTGCTTATTAAAAGCTAAACCCCTTCAGAGAGAGAGAGTGAGTGAGTGAGAGAGAGCGAGATGCAAAAAATAATACTGTGGAGGCTGGAGGGAGGAAAATTGTTCGTGTAAGATGAATCTTGGGATCCATCAAAACAAATGACGCTTGAGCTGGATCTTGAAGGTTTCAATACTTCGAAGTGGCAAACCGCTTTCCAGGAGAGGGAACCGTGTGAGCAGTGTCCCATAGGAAGGGATATGGGAGATGGGACAGTTGGGAATTGGACAGAACAGGCAAATTGGGACCAACGTGCGGGAAGCTTTCAATTCACATGGGAATGTGGCAGGAACTGTCCGGCCCAGTGACTGCCAAGCTCTTGCACACATCAGACTCACCTAGAGGGCTTGAACACAGGCTGCTGGGCCCACCCTCAGAGTCCCAGATTCCGTGGGTCTGCATGGGACCTGGGAATGTGCATTTCTAACAAGTTCCCAAGTGATCATGATGCTTCTGGCCTTCCCAAGACACTTTAAGAACCACTGTGCTAGGCAGAGGGAAATCCCAGAAAGTTTCAGATTTGAATCACTTGGAGAAATATACAGAGAGAGAGAGAGAGGAGGAACTTCAGTAGGACAGGAAGATTGATCTGGCATAGAGAAAGAAAATCACAGTGCAGAGCGGCCCAGAAGCGCATGCAGGCGCTGCCACTACACTACGGAAGAAGACACGAAGAAGGAGAAGAATATAGGTAGCCCTCAAATAGCATATTTATGAAAATTCCACTGCCCGGGCAGTGGGACTGGGGAAGAAGGTGGGGTTAGAGCATGTTCAGTGGACGCGTGCACAGAACATGGTGACTGACTGGATTTGGAGGGAAGTAGGGCAGAGTCCAGTGGGGAGTGACTTTTGGAAGCCGAACAGCCAAGGGGTTGCAATTCACTGAGCTGAACAGGCAAAAGGAGGGGCAGGTGTGGGAGCAGTGCCAGGGGCTTTGCTGGAACATGAACCCGAACCCTGTTCTCAGGTGCCTGGCAAGAATGAGACCTCTGACTTGGGCCTAGAGTGTGCCAGAATGAAGACTTGGCCCTGCTCCTTAACAGTTGCTGTTTCTGCCCTAAAACTATCCTCCCAGGGGTGATGGGTGGCAGGTGTGGGGAGAGCTGAGCCAGGGTGGTGACCCATCGTGAGGTGCTTTGGGCCCGCGTCCCCTCCAGTGGATAGGCGCAGGAGTCCAGCAGAGGTCTGTCTCTTCAAGTCCAATCAGGGAGGCAAAGGAACCAAGCATGGCCATGCACTCACACTGAAACCCACGTTGCTCCAAGACCTCTATCTGCGTTCGGTTTACAGGATGTGCTCCCTGAAGCAGTAGTTTCCAATCTTGGCTGCACGTTAGAATCGCCTGGGGAGCTTTAAAAATGCCTGCTACCTCGGCTGCACCCCACACCAATTAAAACAGCAGTTCTGGGATAGGACCAAGGTATCCGTATATTATAAACCTCCACAAACGATTCCCAAGTGCAGCCAGGGTTGAGAATTGCACCTTGAAGGGTGTATATAGGTAGCCCTCAAATAGCATATTTATGAAAATTACATTTCCTCCCTAAGGAAATGGTTTGAATGTGTCTAACACCACCCTACCCCACCCCACTGCCCTCCTCCCACACAAGCGACCTGATCAAGGGACAGGCCTGGGCTTCTGAGTCACAGGCCTGCCTTGCAGGCTGGCAGGAGCTGTTGCCCATAGTCAGAGTTTATGGAAGCAGAGGCCACAACCTGGAAGGAGGAGACTTGAAAGCCCAAAGTCCAAGGAACTTCATTCATGGAGGCTGAACCAGAGGCAGAGAGGGTAGAGAGTATATGGGGAGGGATGGGGCATTGTTCAGAGCCAAAACCAAGAGGGAGGTTTTAAGGACCAGAGAGACCCTGTGGGAAGAACAGGGATGTGGGTGATGGGAGGTGATCTGCATGAGATTTGGCAACACCAGGCAACTCCTCACAGCCGTTCTTCAGGCATCCCAGGAGTGTGGAGAAACCAGGAGACGACAGAGTGTGCCGGGGCCTCCTCTCCTGGTCCTCCTCCCCGAGTCAGGGGCAGATACGAAGGGCAAAGAGAGAAAAGGGCTGGGAAACCAACAGCACGAGGAAGCTGACGAGGGCAGGGGATGGGGGCATTCACTCCGGGGCATATCAGGATTGAGGGGGGCCTGAAGCTTGCACAGCTGGGAGGGCTGTCTTTAAGAAAAAGAATATGACATGACAAATACAACTTGAGCTCCTGGGCCTGGGAAGGAGCCTGAAGTGAGGGGTTCCAGCGTGAACTTGCTCTGGCCAACAGGCTAATAATCTGGGCTCGGAATCATTGCTAAAACGTGCCCCACTTTCCAGGGTCTTGCCTTGTCTGGGATACCCCATCAGACTAGGAGGCCAGTTGTCCATTTTATTTCTGGGGAACGAAGGAGTAAAGGAGTCTGTGTGGTCAGTCACCCAACACACATTGGTGGCCGTGCCACAAAGAGGTCCTCCGTGCAGCGCTGCAGGCCATTCGCTCCCTGCACAGCTTCACATTAGGACCTAGGATGTGTCAGGGCGGGGCTACGTGACAAGCATCACAAGGACTCAGACAGGGCCCAGCTCTCAAAAATGACAAGTTCTCTGGCCGAGGAGGCATGCAGGCCTCTGTGAAGGCAGGACAGAGGGGGAGGTAATTGCCTCAGGCAGTTAGGGTGGGCTTCCTGGAGGCTGCAACCAGAGAAGGGAGCCTGAGAGAACCTGCCTAAGTTCACCTGATCAGGGAGAGCTGATCTTGCAGAGGGAACAGCCACAACAATATTTATTAAGCACCTACTATGTACCAGGCTTAGATGTGTTATATGAAGTCAATGAGTCTGGTTCAACACCACCACAAATTGGGTCCTAGTATTATCCCCATTTTACAGATAAGAAAGCTGAGACACAGTGATGCTAAGGATCTTATTCTCAGTCTCACAGCTACTTAAGTGGTGGGTATGAATTTTAAACCCAGGTAGTCTGGCTCTAGAATCCATGTGTGCAAAAAGCTACGACGAGACATCTTGGAGCACTTTGGGAACTGCAAGATACTCAGTGTCCCACACAAAGGAAGCACTGGGAAGGCAGGCAAGGAAGGGGGCCAAGAGGACAGGAAGGATCCTGGAGGGCCTAGAAGAACAGGTAAAGAGGTTTGGGTAAGGAACAGTACCCAAAAGAGGCAGGGCAGCTACTGAAGGTTTTTAAGCAAGAGCATGGGGTGCTCAGATCTAGGCTTTAGAAAGGTTACTGTGGGCCGGGCGCAGTGGCTCACGCCTATAATCCCAGCACCTTGGGAGGCCGAGGCAGGCAGATCTCTTGAGGTCATGAGTTTGAGACCAGACTGGCCAACATGGTGAAACTCCTTCTCTACTAAAAATACAAAATAGCTGGGCGTGGTGGCAGGCGCCTGTAATCCCAACTATTCGGGAGGCTGAGGCAGGGGAATCACTTGAATCCAGGAGGCGGAGGTTGCGGTGGTGAGCCGAGATCGCACCACTGCACTCCAGCCTGGGTGATAGAGCGAGACTCTGTCAAAAAAAAAAAAAAAAAAAGTTACTCTGTGTAGAAGATGTGAATAGAAAGGATGGATTAGAAGCCGTCAGATGGGAGCAGGGGATCTCTAAAGATGCTATTGCAGAGTCCTGGCAATTGTGAATGGAACATCAATTGAGGCCAAGGCACCAGCTTGAAGTTCCTCTGGTTCCAAAGACCACCTTTAACAGCCTGTGGGTGGAGTAGACAGAAGAGGGTCAATCTTATCTTGGAGGTGTCTTGGAGCCCAGAGACCTGAGTGCAGTACCCTCCTTCCCACTGGCCGCCTTCATGGACTAAGTCAAACCCCTTCACCTCTCTGGGCCACAGTTTGCTCATCTGGAAAGTGAACATGATAATTCGTGCTCTGTCTGACTCGTGCAATTTTTGTGAAATTCAAACAACATCTTGTATGCAAAAAATGGCCCATGACTATTATTGACAATGCAATGGAAGCTTGAAATGTCTGCACAATTAACTGGTAGCCTAGTGGCCAAGAGTCTTCTGTTCTTGGGCTCAAGTGGTATCCTTTGCCTTGGCAATAAGCTGACAGCTGGGGCAGGTCCCTCTTTCCCACCTCCACATGACCCACCCAAGTCCTTCCCTTTCTTCAAAGCCCAGCCCAAATACCACCTCCTCCAGGAAGCCTTTCCAGAGTCATTCTTCAAGCCCCCAACTGGAAATGACCTGTCCTTCCCCTGAAGAATGCTGCTTTCTGCTCTGCTCTTTCTATGTTCCATCTAGCTGCAGTTGTTTCTGCATTCCCCTCCCACGAGCTGCCACAGCTGCCGCCTTTCTTTTTTTTTTTTTTTTTGAGACGGAGTTTCACTTTTGTCGCCCAGGCTGGAGTGCAATGGCTCATTCTCAGCTCACTGCAACCTCCGCCTCCTGGGTTCAAGCAATTCTCCTGCCTCCGTTTCCCGAGTAGCTGGGATTACAGGCACCCACCACCACACCTGGCTGGTTTTTTGTATTTTCAGTAGAGACAGGGTTTCACCATGTTGGCCAGGCTGGTCACGAACTCCTGGCCCCTGGTGATCCTCCCGCCTCAGCCAGCCAAAGTGCTGAAATTACAGTCATGAGCCACGGCACCTGGTCGCCCTGCTAATAATTTTTTAACCCATCTTTCCTGGCCCTGTTTTTATGTATTTAAAAATATCTACTTGATCTCATCATGTGGATGAAGTTTTCTGTCTTGCCATTTTCACTTAATAACACAAGTATTTGTCATGTTCTAACTACTTTGAATACAGATATTTTAATGGCTGCAAAAGAGTCCTATCATATGTTATAATTTACTTAACTTTCCTCATTGTTAGATGTTTAGGTTGTTTTCGGTTTTGATTGTTATAAATAATGCTACAACTTTTAAAAATAGAATGAATCAATAATTCAAAACCAAAAACAGAAAACAATTTGGGTTGTTTTAGGATATGTCCTCCTGTCCCTCTGCTCAGCTGCCTGAGAGAAGATGGGACTCAAGACAGAAGAAGGTGTGAATGCACAGGAGAAAACCCACAGCCTGTGCCTGCGAGAGGAGGGGCAAGCCGATCCCGCCTGGCTGATCCCAGACTCCTCCGCTGGCCCTGTTGACATTTGATAAATGCTTCCTGTGAAGATGTTTACCCAGGAGGAAATTTATCATGCTTCCCCTTCCTACCATGAGGGTGGGAAGAGGGGCTGCATTGGCCCCATAAATTCCAGCCACTGTCTGAGCTCACCACTTCACCTCCCTGGGTGCCCCCGAAAAGGTGCAAGACAAAGGCGTCAGACACCAAAAAGCCTGTGCCCGGATGCGGAGAGGCAGCCAAGGGAGCATGTCTGTAGACATCCAAGTCTACTTGTCACTTTCATCCTCCTATTTTCTTTTTCCTCCATTTAAATTAAGTTGCTGATTGTCCTTGTTTTATCCAGGAAGTCCTAAAGGACCCACTGAGAGCTGGCCCCTTTTTGTTTTTTCCTCCCTTACTGGACAAGGAGACGGGGAGCCAATGTAGTGGCTGGATCTTCAATCACGGGAGCAGAGGTGTCTGTGGCCCTGGAAACACCATTTGTTTCTCAGCAATCGGGCCTTTTGGTTCTACTTTCAGTTGAGCTGCCGTCTTCTCTAGAGAGGCAGCTGGGGCCAAGCACAGTGGCTCACCCATGTAATCCCAGCACTTTGGGAGAGCGAGGTGGGTGGATCACCTGAGGTCAGGAGCTCGAGACCAGCCTCACCAACATGGTGGAACCCCGTCTCTACTAAATACAAAAAATTAGCTGGGCATGGTGGTGCATGCCTGTAATCCCAGCTACTTGGGAGGCTGAGGCAGGAGAATTATTTGAACCCAGGAGGCTGAGGTTGCAGCGAGCCAAGATCGCACCGTTGCACTCCAGCCTGGACAACAAGAGCGAAACGCTGCCTCAAAAAAAAAAAAAAAAAAAAAAAAAAAAAAAAGAGAGAGGCAGTGGAAGTATTGAAGGCTGTGATATCAGGGACCACCACAGCCAGTTCAGTGTCAGCTCTTGCTCACTCTAACCTCCAGCAGGTCCCAGAATTAGTCAGAGCCAAGGCTTCCTCGCCTGTGAAACAGGCAGTAGTACCAACTGCAGCAGTTTCCTGGGACAGCCACGTAACAGAATGCATGGACAAATGCATGGAAATAGCAAAATAACGTGCAGGTGTTGGTTTTATTTAAGCCAAGGAAGCTGGCCAAGTACCCCATCTATAAAATGAGTATATTATAAGAATCTCTGCCTCCCACTACTTGAATATCAGAAAGACAGAAGACATAATATTTGCAAAAGTGTCCAAGATATTGAGTCAGTTTTCCATTTCACCAACATCCAATCAGAAAATATAACACATCCCAGAACTTCAGTTCTAAACGATGACCACCTCAGCCACCAATAATACCCTGAAGCAAAGCACCAGAGACTAAATTACTTTTTTTTTTTTTTTTGAGACAGAGTTTCACCCTGTTGCCTAGGCTGGAGTGCAGTGGCACCATCTCTGTTCACTGCAACCTCCGCCTCCTGGGGTCAGGTGATTCTCCTGCCTGAGCCTCCCAAGTAGCTGAGATTACGGGCATATGCCATGACGCCCAGCTAATTTTTGTATTTTTAGTAGAGACAGGGTTTTGCCACATTGGTTAGGCTGGTCTTGAACTCCTGACCTCAAGTAATCAGCCTGCCTCAGCCTTCCAAAGTGCTGGGATTACAGGCAGGAGCCACCACACCCAGCCACTGAATTCCTTTTTAAATATCACATTCTCATTCTCTAAAAGTTCCAGAAAATATGACTCTCAGAAATGTGTATCCGAAGCAACTCAGTGGTTTCTCTAAAAATCCAGATTCTTACACTGTACTGAATCAGAAACCCTGCGACATAGAACAAAGGACACTGCATTTTAACAAGCTTTTTTGGGGACTGTTTTGCACAGTTAAGTGAGAGTCACAAATTTAGAAGCCCCACATCATGCTGCAGAAGTCACAGTAACCTTCTCTCTCTATGCCCTTTAGCCGCCAATCCCTGAACCCTCCAAAGAGAAGATTTGTGTACGGAGTATCCACTGGAGCCCAAGTCGTATATGATCCCAGCCTCCAAGGCCCCACGGTCCACAGCTCTGATTCTGGCAAAGGCAGATGGAAGAGGCTGGGTCCAGCCCCCTAGGCAGCCCGTGTCGATTTGAGTCCAGACCACAGCAGAAGTTAGCACAGGAAAACAGAGAACACAGAGCTGGTACATGATACTAAAGTAATTACATAGGGAGACTGTGTTCCGAAGGAGGGCAGTGGACCTCAGGGGACATCAGAGTCCAGGTCACAGTAGCAACAATAAAGGGAGGCAGAGGGAGGGGACACACGAGCCATCACAGATTCCAGGAATATGAGTTCTCTAAATGACTTTGATAGTTCATTTTAATCAAAATATAGTTTCCCCTAAGTTCCTGGGGACAAGTCTCAATCGTGGAGCCCTCAGAAGCGGTGGACCATTGTCAGGGGCCAGCAGACCTGGGGTCAGTCTACCAGGTGACAGGACCCTATACATGACTGTTTCCACGTGGCATGACAGCCGCGTGTGGAGATACCGAATTTCCCATGAGGGTGAGCTCCCACTTATTCTTCAGGATGAGCTGAGCTGTATCCCATGAGGATTGCTCGCTGTGGGTTTTAGTCATCCTGCAGGAACGTGGGAGCATCTGCAGATGAATGAACGTTTTAATTTCCTTGTGTCTGGATGGCCACCAGAACCCTTGTGAGTGACACAAATGGGCTCTCATCTCCATCTTTTAGGTGAACAAACTGAGGCTCAGGGAGGTTAGATTCATTTCCTAAGCCACACAGGTTTAACGTTCATAGACAGGACTGCAGTCTTCTGGTTCAAATTTCCTTCCTCCACAACTTTCTTATTATGTCTCAGAAACTTGGCTTTTGAGATATGTCTAGAAGCTGGTTTCTCAGCACCTTGAAAATCTATGGGAGATCTTCCTTCTTGTTTTCTAGTTAAAAACAACATTCTTATTTAATACTTTGGCATACGGTTAGGGTGACCGACCTCCTGATTTCCCCAGGATTGTCCTGGTTTTAGCATGAAAAGCTCTGCCTCCCAGGAAACCCCTCCATCCCAGGCAACTAGACCGTTGGTCACCTTACTATGTGTTCGACTGTCTCATCCTCACAGGGAGGCCCCAGCTGCAGGCCTCTGACTTCCCATCTGAGCTCTGCCTCACTCACCTCCACTTCTGCCTCCCCAAGAATTCAGACTCTTCAGAGCAAATACAACACCGAGAAATCATTCTCCACTCAGCTAAGTACTTTCGGTGAGCTTCTGATCACAACGGACATCTTAGTGATGTAGGAGAATGTACACAGAAATATTAGATTTATTAGCACCAATGTCCAAATGGCCGTATATCAAAAATTTGCTTTATTGAACAATGGTACTGGAAATGAAAATATAATTTGGAACCCAGACACTATATTCTATAGTCAAACTAGAAAAAAAGTGAGTGTTATTTGCATTCATCACGTCCAATGCAGCAGACAATCTGGTTAAATTCTGGCTCTGCCGCTTAACAGCTGTGTGGCCTTAGGTGAGTTACCTAATGTCTCTGTACCTCAGTTTCCTCATATGTAAAATGGAAATGATGATAGAATCTACTTTATAGCGTTATGATGAGAATTAATACATACAAGTCACTAGAGAGTGCCTGCAGTGAATGATGTTAGCTATTGTTCATTGCCCCGTAACCGACACACGGCAAGGCCAATGCCAGCATCTAAACATCATGTACCACACAAACCAAGCAGAGGATAAGAGGGGATTCACTTGTTTCCCAATAACTGAGGAAAGGAAAAGGGAGACTGGAAAACTGTTTTAGACCGAATCTATTCTTCTTTCTTCTTCCCTTCGAGAGTCACTGTATCCTCAAGCACTATTGCTGATTCTATCCTCACGATCTGGGATGCCCAAAACAAGCAAGGAACAGTCCATCAGTAATAGCCCTCACATTAGTACAGCACTTTATATACAGCAACTCACTTGTACGCATGTGACTCTGCCGCCACATCTGTACAAAACCACTTCCACTACAAACCAAGCTTCTCTGACCCATGTGGTCTGCCTAGCATTGATCACTGAGCTTCTATCTACCGTGTGTCTCTTGCTGAGCTGGGCGCCGTGGGAGATGGAGGATGCAACAAAGTGTAAAAAGTGGGCAGAGCTGACCCTGGACCATTTACATTTATCTGGGGAAAGAGCTCTCCAGGTCTCCAGGTGTGTAAAACAGGACACATCGGGTGTCAAATGATCTTGGGATTCAGAAAAGACAGGCCAAGGCACGGCGCTGTTGGCAGAAGGGGTCCACACAGGGAAGAAGAGAAGCCCCCTGTAGCCCAGCCTTTTACACCGACCTCACTCAGTCTTCTAGAACAGATGTGATGAGCGCTGCTGACCCTCCAGCCTTAGCCTCTCAATGTGCTTCAGAGAACGTCCAACAGGAAGGCTAGCTTCTCTGGGCCTGAGGGCTTTCTCCAGTGCCGGCGCTTTCCAGAGGAGCTACACAATGAACACTGACTGGGAAACTCACACCCTCTGTGGAGCAGCCTTCAGGGACTGAGAGGAGTTGGAGTGTGCACACCCCAGCCCCACCCCGGGAGGATTGTTTTTGAGGTGCGTGTTTTACACTCTTCCAACGGCTTCCCCCTTGGGATGAAGCTGCAGCTGCCCATTGTGTTGACTGGCTGACCATAGCCCCTTTAGCGGTTGCTTCCCCTCCCCTTATCACCACCCACCCCTCTCCCGGGCTCTCCCTGGTTTACCTCCTCCCCACTGCCCACCCCTCTCCCGGGTTCTCCCTGGTTTACCTCCTCCCCACTGACCACCCCCTCCTGGGCTCTCCCTGGTTTACCTCCTCCCCACTGCCCACCCCTCTCCCGGGCTCTCCCTGGCTTACCTCCTCCCCACTGCCCACCCCTCTCCCGGGTTCCCCTGGTTTACCTCCTCCCCACTGCCCACCCCTCTCCCGGGCTCTCCCTGGTTTACCTCCTCCCCACTGCCCACCCCTCTCCCGGGCTCTCCCTGGCTTACCTCCTCCCCACTGCCCACCCCTCTCCCGGGCTCTCCCTGGTTTACCTCCTCCCCAGTAAACTTGCACTCACATCCTTGTCTCAGGGGCTGCTTCTGACAAAACTCAAACGAAGACATCCCCCTATTTCCCGTGACTGGATTAATATTGTACCCATTTGACTCATGAGAAAACTAAGACTCAGTCTAATTATCTGGTCTGAGGTCACATAGCAAGCATGTGATTGTCCTCGGGCTTGACCTCACATCCCTCTGTACCACCGCACCTGTCCTTGTAGCATACTGAGAGAAGTGTACACATAAGCATGTCGCTGGATCCCAGGGACACTGCTCACCCTGACTCCCACCTCTGCCCCACTCAGGAAACTGGGATTTTCTCCTGTCTCGGCCGCCCGAGTAACTGGGATTACAGGCCTGCGCCTCCACGCCCGGCTAATTTTCTATTTTTAGTAGAGATGGGGTTTCTCCATGTTGGTCAGGCTGGACTCAAACTCCTGACCTCAGGTGATGTGCCCACCTCGGCCTCCCAAAGTGTTGGGATTATAGACATGAGCCACAGCATCTGGCCCTAAGTAGAAATCTTATACTCCACGTGGGCCTGAAGTGCAAGCCAAGAAATAGGTAGCTACCCTTTCTGGGACGTGGAGTTGCTGAGAAAGTGTTAGCTGTACATTGTTTATCCAGATCCATAGAAAACAGCTTTTACAAGCACAGTCCCAACTTTTGGCAATTTTTGCAAATCATTTGGGTTAAGGTAACATGCAGCTATTGTGTTGGGGTAAGTGTGAGTGTGTGGCTGGATGTGAAATTTTACTGACAACCAAACCATAGCTGGGAAACTTGAAAGTGTTGTCAAGGCTCAGGGAGCTGTCGGTAAACCCAGGTAAAGTTTTGGCTCAGTTAAGAGGTAACTCGATCCAAGTTTTGAACAAGATGGAATTATCACCAGCAGGGGCAGATGGATGGGGTAAATCACATGAAATCAGCCTAAACTTATTAAAAGCCGACCGCAAAGCTTCTTCCATTTATGTCCCGTGTTCTAGTTATCTATTGCCAGATAATAAATCACCTGAACGTGTGAGTCAAGAATTCAGGCAGGGCTTGGCTGAGAGATTCTGTTCCACAAAGCATCAACCAAGGTTATTCACAAGTATTCAGCTGGCAGATGGGCTGGTCTGAAGGGTCTGTGATGGCTTCACTCACATGTCAGGCACATTGGTGGACATGGCTAGAAGGCTGGGCTTGATGGGGACTGTTGATCAGAGAACCTATCCATACATGGTCTGTCCAGCCTGGTGGCCTCAGGGCAGTTGGACTTCTTACACAGCAGCTCAGTGCTCCAAAAACAAGTGCACAGTGAACAACCTGGAAGCCACATGGTTTTTTATGACCTGGCTTTGAAATCACACAGAGTCACTTCTGCTGTGCTGCTTGTCCAAGTGGTCACGAGCCCAACCAGATTCAAGGGGAAGGGACTTAGATCCAACCTCTCAGTGGTAGGAGTGTGTAAAAGTACAACATCCAGATTGGGTTAGAAGCAAAGAAGGGGCCAGGCGCGGTGGCTCACACCTGTCATCGCAGCACTTGGGAGGCCGAGGTAGCTGGGTCACCTGCAGTCAGGAGTTCAAGACCAGCCTGGCCAACATGGCGAAACCCCGTCTCTACTAAAAATACAAAAAATTAGCCAGGCATAGTGGCAGACACCTGTAATCCCAGCTACTCTGAGGCAGGAGAATCGCTTGAACTCAGGAGGCAGAGGTTGAAGTGAGCTGAGATTGCACCACTGAACTCCAGCCTGGGCAGCAGGAATGAAACTCCATCTTAAAAAAAAAAAAAAGGGGGCCGGGCGCGGTGGCTCAAGCCTGTAATCCCAGCACTTTGGGAGGCCGAGACGGGCGGATCACGAGGTCAGGAGATCGAGACCATCCTGGCTAACATGGTGAAACCCCGTCTCTACTAAAAAATACAAAAAAAAAAAAAAAAAAACTAGCCGGGCGAGGTGGCGGGCGCCTGTAGTCCCAGCTACTCGGGAGGCTGAGGCAGGAGAATGGCGTAAACCCGGGAGGCGGAGCTTGCAGTGAGCTGAGATCCGGCCACTGCACTCCAGCCTGGGAGACAGAGCGAAACTCCGCCTCAAAAAAAAAAAAAAAAAAAAAAAAAAGGAAGCAAAGAAGGGAAGCCACAGTTTGCAGGCTTCCTCTGAATCTGAAATTATAGTTGCAGTTGCTTTGTCCAAGGGAAGGAATTCTAAAGGGAGGGATCTGGTTGGGCTAAAATCATTGGAAAGTCAAACCAAGTCCACACTGGATTCTACAGAAGAGCTCTTGTCCCACTGAGCTCACAGGGACACTCAGGCACCTGCTGCAGCGCCACCCTGCTCTCTGGCCTGTGCTGCCAGCTGCCCACACGGCCTGGCTTCCTGACAGCTCTGCACTCAGCCCTGCCTATCATGATGAAAGCAGCTGAGCAGTGTTTCCCTTGCTTGGGGACGCTGGTCTCCTGGAACTAAGAAAGAGGGAGGAGGCCAATGTGGGAGAGTTTGGTTGATTTGAGCAACATGCAAACCACATGGGGATCAGGAGCCTGAGAAAGAGTGCCTGGTGTTGCTCATCCCATTGAAGGCCTGCAACTGAGGTCAGGCTCCATGGGGCCCTCTCACCAAAGCCTGCATCTCCCAAGGTAAGGCAACTCTGTGAGCCTCAATGCTGACAGTACTGTCCAATCACGGAGAAGAGGAGAATGCCACAGTCTCTCACACATACATGTACCACGGCCTGGCACAGGGTATGTCCTCAGAAGAGTCAACTGAATAAACTCATTGGTTCAATTGAATATGCTTTTCACATAATGTTTGTGCACCTTTCTTTTTTTTTTTTTTTTTTTTGCATTTACTACATAAGAGATCTAGAAAAGGATGATAGCGGGGGCAGGGAGCTGGTAATGAAAGGAAGAGAGAGAAACGGCCTGATGCTTGGGGAAACAAGCCTCTGGCCTTGAACTATGGCCCAATCTAGTGACTGGAAGTGATCTGACCCTACAGAGAGCCCCTTGGCTAATGAGCTCTTTACTCAGAATGAGTTTGAAATGTTTGATACGATCCTAATTAAACTAATTATTTCCCTCCAAACTTGCAAACTTATATAAATAATAAATAGATGGATAGATGGAATTAACACGTATTGGGAAGGTACTATGTGGCTGACATGTCCTAGGTGCTTTCATATATGCTAATTCATCAGTCCTTACAAAACTCCAAGGAATAGATGCATTTATCCTTTTTTTTTTTTTTTTTTTTTTTTTTTGGTCACATATGGAAAAAAACAGAATGAATCAAATACAAGCCCGGATTTATCTCTCTGTCTCTCTCTCTCTCTCTCTCTCTCTCTCTCTCTCAAATCCTGTTTTGAACTGCTGCTCTGCCTCTGGGGTGATTGTACAATCTCCACTCACCCCATCACATGGCCTAGAAACCTAGTAATGTGGGCTGCATCCTGACCTCCAGATCAGTCAACAAACAGGTCTCATTCTTTTTTCATCCTCAGCCTTCCTCCATCACTCGCCCTGTGTCAGGGTCCTCAGACTTTCCTCCTTCATTCCTTCATCCTGGGCTATTGAGCCAGCCTCCTGACAAGTCCTCTGTTCTACCCCTGTAGTCCATCCCTCACACTGTAACCAAAGAACGCTGAAACACAGACCTGAGCATAACAAGCCTTTTGCTCATCAAGTATCACTCACTCCCTACAACCCTACAGCCTGCAGAATAAGTGACTAACCCTTAAGCCTGGTGTTCAAGGCTTTCCGTGATCTCCTCCTGACTCCTCCTGATCAACATTTCTCATCTCATCTACCACTACTCCCTTTCCCAACGTGTTTGTTTATTTGTTTGTTTTTGTTTTGTTTCGTTTTTTGCAAACCAGAGTCTACAAAGCTCTGAGCATTGTTCTGGAAGAGGAGAGGAGTTCTACGTAATGATTTTGAAATGTTATGTTTATGTTTCAGTGATAAAGGAAAAAATAGACAAATATGACACTCACTTTGTGATCCTGCCTCATTATTTTAATCTCTGTGTTACTTATACTTGCTTTCACAATCTTTGATGTTATTAACTATTCAGGTGACGGTTTTTAACTTTTAATGCAGAGTTTCTCAAACTGTGGTTGCAGAGCCTCCAAGAGTACAGGGATAGTTGCTCATGGGTTCTCAAGTTCTTCTCTATAGTCCAGCTGTAGTACACTGTACTTGTATGTGGATCAGATCACAAATTTCATTTTAGCCATATCCCTGCTTCATCATCTTTACTTGTGTTCTTCTTTTGGTTTAGAATGCCTTTCCACATTCTACATACTCAGCTCCTACCCAGCCCCATTTCCAAGCTTCTTCATGCATATCACTAGGGATAGCCCTGCTGTAGATCTCCAGATGCAAAGATTCTCTGAGTTGGAATGGGCATTGTAGATCATAGGCTATTGTTCTCATCTTACAGTTAGAAAAACCTAGGCGCAGAAAATGGAAGTAACAAACCAAGTCTAGAATCCAGGCCTCCTGACATCTTATATGGTGTTCTGTTCACATCTTGCAACATGCTGCACACTCCTCTTAAAGTTTTATCATCCATTTTTGCATTGAGTGGCTGGAAGGGCTGCATGCAGAGTAAATCCTTAGCTTCCCTACAACCATAACTGACAGGGCCATAAAACCACAGTAATTACCTGACATGTTCATATGTCTGAAGCACTATAATAGAATATCCCAAGAGATCTGAATGCTGGAAGCACTTTGCATTTTTGCACTGGACAATGGAGGCTGCTCCAATTAATGTCAATCAGACTTACTCACTCCAGAGAAGTCCAAAATTATATGCTGATTTATTGAACTTACCATAATGTTCCAAAATTGATTTTTTAACATTTTTGCAAACTAAGATATTATAGAGAGGCAATATAGCAATTAGTTCAATGTTCTGAACTTAGTAGATACTCAGTAAAGGTGAGCTGAATGAATGGATGCCCCATAGGCTGGGAGCCAAGACACCTGAGTTCCAGTCTCATTCTTCTACTAATAGGCCATGGGGGCTTGGGAAAATTCCCTCACTAAGCTTCAGTCTACTCATCTGTAAAATGAGGTATTTGGAGCAATCCAATTTTATCTTCCTGAGATAAGTCCCTTACAGTCCTAAAATTCTACAATTTTGTGAAAATGATAAATCCATTTATACTATTGGTGTCAAAGGAAAAGAAAAATATTATAATTTATTAACTATTCTAATTTTATGCTCCATTGCTTCTTTCATGCATCATTATAGGTGTTTTCAGAACCACTACATAGTTGAGTTATCATGACTAACTTTTGAGGAAAATACTATTACATTCTGCCTCTACATTTGGGAAAACAAATTTTATTAACTTGAGAAGACTTCAACTTCCAGTCTTGATAGAATTACTACTCTTCTCAGACACTGGGAAATTGCAAAACTGTAATCTGTGAGAGAATGCATCAACGAGGTGAGACCTGAAATAACCCTAGCTTTATGCTTGGAGGCAATTTCCAGTCCACGAGCACAGTCCAGTAGCTTCACTAAGTTGAGGAGACAGAGATCTGTCTACAGACCTGAGGCAGCTAGGAGTTGAGGGTCACAATTTTTGAAAGGAGGGAGACACACAGAAAAATAACACCATAAGTCTACTGAGATATTTTCCTGAGTCTTTGCTGAGTATTCAACTATATGTGTCTAAAGTGAAACTCTACATGACCAGGGAAGATAAATGACAGAAGAGTTGTAAGCTGAACAATCTAAAGCTCTCAAAATGTAAGGCCATCACTGTGCATCACCCAGCCAAAGTGGAGAGTCCTTAGTGATCCCTTGGGACATTCAGTGAAGAGCCCAGATAAATCACACTTGAGTAAAAAGGCTGACTTATTCCTGGAGTGAAGGTTACTCTAGACTCTCCATAGCAAAATGTAAAGCCAGGATTCAAAGATGTCAAACTGATCCATGTGTAACTTAACTGTCTGCTGAAATAAAGCCCAAACAAAGCCAAAACCAAGATTTTTTTTAAAAAAAGAAGACAACAAAGTCCAAATACTTAATGATAGAATATTACAATGTCTGCCATCTAACAAAAAATTACTAGACATATAAAGAAGCAGAAAAATGGTGACCCATAATCAAGAGAAAAATCAGTCAATAGAAACAGACCTATAAATGACAGAGATGATGTACGAGTATTTAAGTGACTTGACAAGACCCATCAGTAGGGAGTGCAAATTCAAACCCAGGTCTCCCGGCACTTTCATTTAGTGCTCTTTTCATTGCCTGTGCTCACCAGTCTCTCTGTATGTGTGGACATTTATAGGGTTTTACTATGACAATCCCAGTGCAATTTTCCTATGCTTCTGGTCTGCAATTTGGTTACAATGGCTGAGAAGCCTGCAGAGGTAGCCACAGATATGAAACCACAAAGGCCAGTCTCTGATCAGGAATAAGCACTGACCATCCTCATAGACAAAATTTCAACAATGCTGAAACAGAACTCAATAGTGTCTCTTCCCCTTCCCCCACTATAGAACTTTCATGGGAATTACCCCCACTATAGAACTTCCATTACCACATGGCCACTCCTGGTCACATCTCTGGTCAGAAGGTCTCTCCTCCCCAAGGGCTGCAGCTTAAGGGAACATGAAAATCAGTGTGTGAACAATGGGAGCATGCACCAGGAAACCAGCCCTCAGCTTCAGCCCTGATTGGCAAAAACTTAAGCAAGGGGTAAATGGAAACAGAAAGCATCACAGGAGGCTGTCAGCCTGCAGAAAGGTGCAAGTCTCACTGCCAATGCTGGGAGTATATTCATGTGTGCGCTGCCTACAAGTGTTTGTGAGAGAATAGTGACACAGAGTCACTCCCCAGGCTGGGGGTACAGTTTTCCTCCCTGCAATTTACTACACAAGTTGTTACCAAAGCAAATATCAAAGCCCTGCAATTTGCTAATTATAGGCGGGATCCTGGGCTTGTGGGCCCAATTAACCACTTGTTCCTCATTTTCAGTGTATGACCGGCGGACTGCACCCACAATTACCCACTTGTCTTTTTAACTGCCCTGTGAGCTGGCTGACTCACCTCCAATTCACTCCCACTATCCACTCCAGATGGCCTTTGGTGTCTTTTTGTTTCCAAGCTCCCCCCACTTGACTATTATCTCTCTCTGCATCACAAGCCACTGTCTGGTCACCCAGGCCAAGGCTCCTACAAGAAGTCCTGATCTTACTCCTTGCCTATGCTTGGAGCCTGTAAGGCAGGAAGCAGCTCCTGTTGGTCTGGGCATTTTGCCTAGCTCCTCAAGGAAGCTCAGGAGGCTGTGGCCACATTCAGCCTCTGCTCCCAGACAGACTCCACAAAAGGAGCAAGGAAAATTACAGCTTCTTTGGAGCTGGCCCACTGCCAGGGCTCCTGTCCATGGTCTCCGTCAATGCCTCCCTGGTTCCCTACCTCAGTCCGGCCAAGGCTGGATACCAGGAAACTCATCACCAGTCCTGGAAGAGGACATCCCAATAGCTGCCAGCATTAGCTCTCTGGAAAGACACAAATCAAAAAAGGAGAAAAATCCCTCAGGACCTCCTGCTTCATTAGGCAGACTTCCCGGCAAGCAAAGAATTTCCAGCAAACTTTTTGATGGGTTACTATGTCAATGGTTCCTACCTTTTTTGTGTCACAGACACCTTGGAAAATCTAATGAAAGTTCTGGACCCTCTCCAGTGAGAAATGCTCATATCCGTTCATCCATTTATTTATGTAATCTTTCAGCAAATATTTATGGGGCACCTATGTGCCAGGCACTATTGCAGGGACTCAGAAACATCAGCGGACAAACAGAATTTCCTGCTCTCGTGGAGCTTATATTGTAACAGAGAAAAACAGGCAATAAAAAATGAATGTAATAAATAAGTAAAATACATAATTTGCTAGAAAACAAGTGCTGTGGGCCAGGCATGGTGGTGCACACCTGTAATCCCAGCACTTTGGGAGGCCGAGGCGGACAGATCACTTGAACCCAGAAGTTCGAGACCAGCCTGGACAACATGGCAAAAACCCATCTCTACAAAGAAAAAAAAAAAAATACGAAGAATTAGCCAGGCATGGTAGAATGTGCCTATAGTCCCAGCTACCTGGGAGGTTGAGGTAGGAGGATCACTTGAGCCCAGAAGGTTGAGGCCACAGTAAGCCATGATCACTCCACTGTACTCCAGCCTGGGCAACAGAGTGAGACCCTGTCTCGGTAAAGAGTGCTATGGAAAAAGGAGAATTACAACAGGGTAAGAGAGAGACCGGTGGGAATGATGTCACATTTTTAAACAGGATGTGTCAGGGAATCTTCACTGAGAAGTGAATGTGAGCAAAGACCCAAAGAACATAAGAGGTTTCATCATGTGATTAACTGGGGAAAGAGCACAGCAACAAGAGCGTGAACAGCCTGAGGCCATGCCCAGCGTGAATGAAGATAAGCGAAAAGAGCAGAATGGCTGGACCTCGGGAAGTGGGAGGAAAGCTGCCTCAGTGAGAGAGATGAGGTCAGAGGGGCAGAGGTCGGGAGACACATACCACATAGGAATTTTACTGAGTTAAATCTAAAACCATGAGTGGACTTTATGAGCAAAGGGGAAATATGATCTAAGACTTTAGAATGTCTGTCTGAGGCTGCTACGGGAAGCAAAAGATTTAAATGTCAGAAAATGGTAGCCTGGGTCGGGTGCAGTGGCTCACACCTGTAATCCCAGCACTTTGGGAGGCTGAGGTGGGTGGACCACCAGGTCAGGAGTTCAAGACCAGCATGGCTGACATGGTGAAACCCCGTCTCTACTAAGAAATACAAAAATTAGCTGGGTGTGGTGGTGTGGGCCTGTAATCTCAGCTACTCGGGAGGCTGAGGCAGGAGAATCGCTTGAACCCCGGAGACAGAGGTTGCAGTGAGCCTGGATCACGTTACTGCACTCCAAACCTGGCGAGAGAGAAAAAAAAGAATAGAAAATGGTAGCCTGGGCCAGAGCGGTTGCAGTGGAGACCGCTGGAAGGTTGAGTCAAGAGCAGCTCTGCAATGGACGTGGCATGGGTAAGAAAGATGCACACGTAGAATTTCACACACAATTCAGCACTTTAGCAAACCCCTCTGTCCATCCATGGATGCAGGGTCCTTTATCAAATCACAAGGAAAGTGGTGGACCCTAGAAGGGAGAGGGAAGGGACTTCAGTGAGTGGACACGGGGAACCCTAGCTGTATCTACAAGTTTCACTTCTTTTAAATACATAATAAAAATACACTTAAATGAGTATGACAAAAGAGTAACAACTGGTAGTCTAAGTGGTGGATACATGATTGTTATACCATTTCTGTGTATTTCAAGAGATTCATCATTGAAAATGGAACTGCTTATCTCAAGATTTTCCAGATGCCTCCCGTTTGCTTTTTCAATGCATTGAGGGAGAATCAATACAATTGTGCTGGTCAGTCTGTCTGCAACATCTGGTCAGGTGCCTGGGGATGGGAACATTTCATTTCTCTGACTTACTTTCCTTCCCTTTCTTCCAGTGGCTCAGAGTCAAATGTGAGAGAAGACAGGACAAACACAAAAGCCACACTGTACCAAACACAGAGTCTAGAGGAGAAAGAGAGTGACGGTAACTGGGAAGACCTGGGAAGGTCTCCTGGCAGAGGCGGCCTTTAAGCAGAGTCCAGGAGAACGGGCCAACTGGGACACGCAGGGAGAGACAGCGGGCTCTGCTGGAGGCCACTGCTCTAACAAAGGCACAGTGGGGAGCAAGCTAGGGCCCCAGCACCCACTCCACAATGGCCCATTTTAAGGGGAACAGGCAGGGGATTTCTTTGTCTCTGCTACTGAATCAGAGACCAGACTAGATCTGAGGTGCTTTTCAGAAGCCTGAAGTCACCCCAGTGGGTTCAATGTGGTAGAAAAGCTTGGTTCTGGGCCTGCAGCAAGCTGTAACCTGCAGATGAGAATGACTTTGAGGCCCCCAGAGATTAGGGCTACGGAGGCAGGGCAGAGTCCCTTTGCAGACCTGAGTGAAGATCTCCCCAGGGGGCTCCCCAGCCAACTGAGCCACCTCAGGATCGGGCCCCTAGACAGCACATTTCTCACAATCTGAGCCTGGGGGAAGGTCCCCTGCTGCCCATATTTTGCAAAAACTTGCGCCATGTCACAGTTCTGATTAAGTGCCAAGAGAACTATTTCCCAGGCCACAGCTTTAACAAGGCCATGCTTCCTAATTACTAGTTTTCTCCTAATTAAATAAAAAAGGGGGGGAGGTAACCAGTGATTACCCCACCTTCTAATACCACCTTCCATTTATATGCGTCTCTCTTCAGAGAAGGTCAAAGTGCTTTGTATATTATTGTATATTTTCCCCTCATAACATCCTTGAGATTCCTAGGGGTGCTTATTATCACACCATTTTACAGCTGGGAAAAGAGGTGCTGGCTGAGGTTAAGCAAAGTGTCCAAGTGCCCTCACTAGCGATGATCAGCATTCTGAAGCTCTTTAAGAAACCCCTGTACATTTAGAAATAAAGTCATCTCCCGGGAGATAAACCAGGCTAAAGCAACACATACATAATAATTATTTATTGCAAACTTTACAATAGTAATTAACACTGTTTAATTCTCACAACAATCCTGTAAAACAGATACTATTACACTCATCTTACCGTGAGGACAATGAGATTCAGAGAGGTAAAGTTAGTTGCCTAGAGTTGCGTAATAATATTAGGTTAGCGCAAAAGTCATCGCGTTTTGGCATTACTTTCAATGGCAAAAACCATGATTACTTTTGCACCAACCTAATAATAGTTGTGACAACAGTAAAAGCAGAAACTAATATTTATTGAGCACTTGCCATGGGCCAGGCATTTTAGACTTTTTTGCTAACTCATTTAAGTTCTTACAACACCTTTTGAAATAGGTATTAGTATTATCACCATTTTGCTGATGACAAGACTGAAGCACAGAAAAGTTAAGTAACTTGCCCAAGGTCACACAGCAAGTAAGTGGCAGAGCCCTACAGGAACCCACAAAGGGTCTCACCATACCAGTTTATCCGCCTGAAGAAATATTGTACTCTGAAGGTTGGCCTGGGGACACTCAGACAGTCAGGGTGATGCAGGGGTACCTCCAGGACACCCTGTGGGTGTATTTCCCTTTTTTTTTTTTTTTTTTTTTTTTTTTTTTTTTTTGTGAGACAGAGTCTCGCTCTGTTGCCAGGCTGGAGTGCAGTGGCACAATCTCAGTTCACTGCAACCTCTGCCTTTCGGGTTCAAACGATTCTCCTGCCTCAGCCTCCCAAGTAGCTCGGACTACAGGCGTGTGCCACCAGGCCCAGCTAACTTTTGTATTTTTAGTGCAGACAGGGTTTCACCATGTTGGCCAGGATGGTCTCGATCTCTTGACCTCGTGATCCGCCCACCTCGGCTTCCCAAAGTGCTGGGATTACAGGCGTGAGCCACCGCGCCCGGCCTGGGTGCATTTTCAGTACTCCTGCTGTGTGCTGTGTGGGTGGGTACTGAGTGGGCAACGGGAGGGACACCAAGCTTTTCCTGCCTGACTCAGGCAACTGTGCTGGGTACTCTTCGCTGACATAAAATGGCACTGTAGGAGCTGTTAGCTCAAAGGTAATGGAATCCAAGAGTAAGAATTAGCCAAGGGAGACATTCAGACCAGCGGGAAGCGAACCTGGTGTGGCGCGTGTTTGGGGGAGGGTACACATCTTGCTCTTCCATATGCCAGAGAAGGGAGCTCTCAAACCATCCTAGAACTTTGGTCTTCACTGCTCTCTCCCCAGAAGCATCCTCTAAGGACTCATTCTGTGCTCATACCTCCATCCGGGGGAACAAACTAGAAAGGGACAAATTCTGACTCCTTGCCAGTCTAGCCAAACTTGTTCATCAACAGATTGGCCTGCTGGATGCAGACTTCACCGTTTCGGGACAGGAGTTCCCCCAAGTGCCTGGCATACTTCCTAGGGGCATCGAAGGCAAGACCTGGCCCCTGCCTCAGCCCGCGTGCCATGGGTCCCTCTCTTTCTCACACCTCTCTCCTCTCTCTTCAGACCCACCCTGGGAGCCAACCGCCTGCCGTCAGCATCTCCTGTCCCTGCTTGCCCTGTCCCTTTCCAACAGGCAATAGATCAGATTGCCAGGGAGCCCCTCCTGAGAATGGCAGCATGAGAATTAACAAGCTGCCAGCACGTGTCCAAAATGGGCAGCAGGTACTTAGTTCCTGGTGAGTGCTGGGTGTGCCACCCCGGGGTCCCAGCACTTTCTGACCAAAACAGAGCATTTAAGAATGTCCTGGCTGGGCGCGATGGCTCATGCCTGTATCCCAGCACTTCGGGAGGCTGAGGCGGGCAGATCACCTGAGGTTGGGAGTTTGAGACCAGCCTCACCAACATGGAGAAACCCTGTCTCTACTAAAAATACAAAAAAAATTAGCCGAGCGTGGTGGTGCATGTCTGTAATCCCAGCTACTGGGGAGGCTGAGGCAGGAGAATCACTTGAACCGGGGAGGCAGAGGTTGTGGTGAGCCAAGATCGCGCCACTGCACTCCAGCCTGGGCAACAAGAGCAAAACTCCATCTCAAAAAAAAAATAAAATAAAATAGAGAGAGAGAGAGAAAGAAAAAAGAAAGTCCTCACCTGCCATGTCTGACTTCCAAATTTCCCAGCGTTTCCTTCTCCACTTTGTTGAGATTTGTTGCTTGCAATGGTTAGGAGCACTGACTCTGGAGTAAGACCGCCTAAACGTAAACCCAGCCCAACCATGTGCAAGCTGTGTGATTCTGAAGAAGTTGTTAAACCTCTCCTGGCCTTCTTTGGTGCCTGTAAAGCAGAAATAATAATTCCTGTGTCATACAATTGTGATGATTAAATGAGTTATTACATTTAAGTGATTAGAACCGTGCTTAGCACAGAGGAAGCACTCAAAAGTTAACTACTATTAGTGATGTCTAAACTTTTTTCCCCGGGGAAGGATCAATTCACTTGCCGGAGTCAAGTTCAACTTTGCACTCCAGTCCTTCAGGCAGGTAGAGGCAACTGAATCACGTGAAAACTGTTACCGCTTTGGAGGAGGGAGGAACATCAGGAAGAAGATTTAGCCCTTAGAGATGTAAGGGCTTAAAGAGTCTCAGTCCCTGTTGACCACATAACATCTGCAAAAAGGAAAAAAGAAGGAAAGCGCGCTGAAGGACCCATCCCGGGAGGAGGATGAGCCACGCTCCCTCCAGCCTCCCCAGAGGTGCATTCGTTAGATTCCCGCCCCGGCCCCAGCCCCAGCATCAGCTCGGGTTCCTCTGCAGACGCTCAGCCCCTTCGGAAATGTAAAACCCGGGAAGCGAAAGCCGCGGCGACCTCCGAGAGCCTCTCAGGCACGCGGCCTCTCTCCCCACCGGCAGCGCCTGGAAATACCACAGGCCTAGCCAAAGATGGAGCTGTTTTGTTGGGAGCTCGGGTTTCCCCCGCCGCGAGGCTGAGCCGGTGGCGCAGCTGCTCAAAGGTCACGCCCGAGACACGTCCGCACAAGCCCCGGTGGCGGGGCGGGCAGCGGGGAGAGAAGGTGGGGAGTGGGCGGGGGGCGGGGGCAGGGGGAGGGGCGCCACCTTCTCCAGGGCCCTGCGGAGCCGCCTCCCGTCTTCATCTCGCAAGCATCCAACGCGGGGAGGTGGCTGTCCTCTCCCTACTAGGATTTTATTTTTGCAAAACAAAAGGGATGCCAAAAAAGAAAAGGCTCCTAAATGAAAAGAAAATGCTTCTTTAAAAATGCTAATTGTGAGCTTTTTATTATTGTTTTGGAATTTCAACTGATGGCTGAAAATCTAAATTTGGCCACAGGAAACCTGGAGCCAGTTAACCTTGAGAAGTTAGTCTTCATTTTCTATTAAGTAAAATATTTGGGTTTGAATGCTTAGAGCCCTCTGCTTATAAAAATAGAGGCACTGAACAGTTTAACCACCTGTGTTTTCCTTGGATCGCATATTTTCCACAGTAAACAAGAAAACACAGATTGGAAATCCATTCATTCCTTCATAAGATGAGCTTCAGTTGGGGTTTATTTGTGTTTTCAATCAATGGAAACCAAAAACAGCCTTTGCAGGGTTATGATATTTCGTGCAAAGAAGCTCCAAGAAGCTCTTTTTATCCCCTCTGCAGCTATTTCTACATAAATCCCAAGATTTTTTGTTAATGCAGTTAATAATTATAATCCCGTTTGGTTTCCCAAGCACATGCTACATGCTTTACCTGCTGTCATCTCATTTGTGATAACACTTGGGGAGTAGTTATTCTTAATTCTTATTTGCCAGATAAGAAGACAGGCTTAGAAAAAATAAGCAGTAGCTAATAAGAGACACAGCCTTTACATCTGAGAGCTACAAAGCTGTGCCGATAACACCACCATAAACCATTTCCACTGTTTAAATATTACTAAATAAATAGATGGTTAGATACATAGACAGGAGCTGTTCTTTCAGTTCTCAAGGTTGCTCTTTAGGGGAGAGGCATACAGTGAAAAGTACTTTCTGGCCAGGATAATACTATATAGCATCACTAAGCCTCTGAGCCTCAGTTTCCCTCCTCCAAAATGAGACATATATTTAAGGCATATATCCAGCTCTGATATCCAGAGACTGACTCTAAATGAAAAGCTTAGGCTCAGGCTGGGCGTGGTGGCTCATGCCTGTAATCCCAGCACTCTGGAAGGCCAAGGCAGGTGGATCATCTGAGGTCAGGAATTTGAGACCAGCCTGGCCAACATGGTGAAACCCCATTTCTACTAAAAATACAAAAATTAGCTGGGCATGGTGGCGGGCGCCTATAATCCCAGCTACTCAGGAGGCTGAGGTGGGAGAATCGCTTGAACCTGGGAGGCAGAGGTTGCAGTGAGCCGAGATCGCACCATTGCACTCCAGCCTAGGTGACAAGAGCAAAACTCCATCTAACAAAAAAAAAATGCTTAGGCTCTTTGGCCCGTCACTGGCATGGCATAGTATTAATCACCCCTTTCCTGACTCCCTGGTTCCATTCATCTAATTCTGTGGTTCTCAACATTAAAATCTCCTGGAGGAGCTTTTAAAAATACAGATGCCCAGGCCTCACAGCCAGAGATTGTGCTTTAATTGGCTTGAAGTATGGCCCAGGCCTCAGTATTTTTCAAAAGCTCCCCAGGTGGATGCGTAGCCAGGGCTGAATATTGACCTAACCTAGTGAACGACTCCAATTTCATCCACCCCAGTTGTGCTTTTATAAATGTAGTTACCATAACTGGAATTCCTTTTAATAAAATCCAGTAAGACTAGCGCTACCAGAGTCAATCTCAAAACAGATGTGAGCTTTCACTTATTTAATTGGATATTTTGTTTAAATAAGTTAAGGTGTCTCACCAAAGCTTCGAAATGCTGTAAGAAAGAGCGTGGTGTGTGTGTGTGTGTGTTGCTGCTGATCCTTTCCTAAGGGACAGAGACAGAATAGTACTATAATAACCAGAAGGTTCTAGGTCAATCTGATCCAATAATTGATTGGCCAAGTGAAAGAAATCACATGAAATATTTACTTAACGCAGGGATAATACCCGTTCTTTGGAACTGGCTTGTGTTAGACCTACCTAAGAGACTGATCTGAGCTGGAGGTGGTAGAAGTATGAAAGTCAGGATAAGAGGTCAGGCCGGAGCCATTTGAATCCCCAATGGCTCTAGGCTATTTTGTGTACGATTAGTCTCTCATGTTGGCATCTATGAGCGATGTCAGACTTTCCAAGGCACTCCATCTAAATGTGATCCAATGACATCAGTACTCAGGGAAAGCCCACTCTTATCAATCAAAAAAGATTTAGTTTTCCTTTATAGAAGGATCTACTGATTTCTTGATATACAGAAGAAATCTACAGTTTGTTTTGTAAGTAAATGCCTATAATATTTTAAATATTCATTAAACTTGAGCTTCTGCTTTGCTAGTTTGCATGAACCTACGAGACCCATCTCCCCACTACCACATCATGCACACACATGCCTCACATACACACTGCACTGAAGTCTTGGGTTTTACATATGCATATACATGTACTCATACACACACACCCACACACACAGTGTCATGTGGTGCATAACACCGTTTCAGTCAACGATGAACTTCATATATGATGACAGTCCCATAAGATTGTAACACCATATTTTTAGTGTACCTTTTCTATGTTTACATATGTTAAGATACACAAATACTTACCATTGAGTTATAAGTGTCTGTAGCATTCAGTAGATGACATGCTGTACAAGTTTGTGGCCTGGGAGCAATAGGCTATACCATATAGCCTAGGTGTGTAGTAGGCCATACCATCTAGATATGTGTAAGTGCCCTCTACGGTGTGTTCACACAACGATGAAATCACCTAACAACACATTTCCCCAGGATGTATCCCCATCCTTAAGTGGTACATGACCATGTATATAAATGGAAGCGAGTATGTAGTTTCACTCAACCTCTGGTGACATGTTTAAGGTGGATGAAACGCCACCTTTGGTGTTAGTTGACACTGTGTTCAGAACAGTGATTTCTCCAAACATCTTTGGTATGGACTGATATTCAAACAGGTCAAGCAACACTGGGGACCTTTGGCCTTTACCTGTTACTCATAAATAATTTCAACCATACAAAACAGACAAAAGATTCTACTTAATGACTTAATGTAAAAATGCATGAAATTGCTTGCATGTTAAACTGCTGCGTTTCCCCTTGGCCATAGAAAGATTAACATTTCTGTTTGGGGAATGGTTTTGATCTTGCCTTCCAGCCACAGTATTTACATTCCAGTAAAGTTCATCTGGATTAGTTAATATTCACATGAATGAATATGCAGCCCCACATCATGTTCTTAAATAAAATTAACATCCAAAGAAGGCGGGGGGACTTATTCTAATAAACTAAAGATGAAAATCACAGAAAGATGCAGAAATACTCTCTAATGTAAATGTCCATGATAAACTCTGGGCCAAAAAAAAAATCATCTGAGGACTAAACCAAGACAGGAATATACTGATGAAAGTGTGCCTAAAGGAAGAAACAGGGAAACCATCTTGTCAACCCAAATACATTGCCCTGCATAGATCAAAGATGGGTCTGTGCTTTAAAAAAGTAAATTAAAAAAAAATCAGCCTAGATAAGAGAAAGGACTCTTTAGTATCAGGGAAGTTGTCATTTCTTGTGTGAAATACAGGTATCAGATCACAAATGCCGGCTTGAAAAAAGGAGCTAATGGTATAGTTTCCAGAGCAGGAAGTGTTTTCTGTCCCTACCCCCTCGCCTTTCTCTTTTCTATAACGATATGTAGTCTGAGTTTGAGGGGAGAAGTAACCTAATGAAAATGTTTTTCCTAATTTCTAAGGCATTAGAAAATTTCTGTCTAATCCGATAAACATGTACTGAGCGCTTTCTACGTACCAGGCAGTCACCGGACTAAGCATAAAGGTTCCAAGATGGGTGAGACCCAGTGACCTTCCTCAAGAAGCCCCAGCGGGGGATATAGCTTATACTGAAGATTCATCTGAGGTATTAGTGCAACCAGTTTCACAGCTGATAAATTCAGTTGCTCACAACCTGAGGCTGGGGGGTGGGAGGGAATCAGCAAGAGGTTTGGCAGTCACTTGAACATGCCACCAGCTTTGAACTCTAGCCAATTTTTATGGCTAATGTTAGAAATTAACCCAATATGATCATCATTTCAAATCCAACAAAAGGTTCCTCAGAGCCAGCCCTGGGCAAGGATTCATGGGAGGTGCTACGGAGGGTGGAGAGATGAATAAATGAGGGTCCCCCCTACTCCAGAGTTTCCAATCAAGTTTCCAGATAAGAAGGAAACCCAATAAGTAATGTCAAGGACATCCCATCGCATATGGTAGGGAAAGATGTAATTGGTTCTCTCCAAGAGAAACTACGGTGTGGAAGAATAATGGTTTTGAAACGGTGTGGAAGAATAATGCCTTAAAAGCACAGTAGGTCAAAATGCCAGAATGACAAATTAGCTTTGCTAACCACTTGGTGAATGGCCTTTTTTTCCAGCACCTTGAGCTGATTAAGAAGTAGATATTAACTGATGAGTTTCTCTTTTCCAACACAGATATTAACCCTCTGCAGAGAGGTTTTTAGAAGCTATCAATTTGTAACTTAGGCTTTTCAGGGAAAGCGAAATACTGGTACATTTGAATTCCAAAGAGGGATGCTGGTAAAATCCCCAACCACCACCTCTAGGCAAGAATTGGAGCAAAAAGCATCATTTGAAGGAAATGTTACTTAATTCCTTGCTTTTTATTATTATAACTGCCCATGTCCACTCCTTCAGCTATTTCCTCAAGTCTTCCCCAAACACCCAGGCTTGGATAGCTGTTTCTGCACCTACATTCTTCCAGGTCCCTAAGCTGTATCCCTGGTTCTCACATCCCAGTCAGTACTGTTTCAGGCTCTTCTTTGATTGGGTCACGGTTGTAATTGTGGCCTTCCCAAATAATCTGGGAAACCCTGACACAAAAGGTCACATCTGTCCCTCTGACCCCCACAACTGCTCCCTGTATATCGTGGTTTGTACGATAGGGGCTGAGCATGGGCTGACAATGGAAGCCTTGGACTTGGACCAGAAGACCTGGACACCATGCCCCATGTGGCCCCCGACTGACTAGTGACTGACCTTGGAAAATTAGCTTTCTTCTGTCTGAGTTTTTGTGTCCCTATCCATAGAAGGAATGAAGAGGACAGATTCTTTAAGGCCCGTCCCTAATACTCTATGATTGCGCGATTTCTAACAAATGCCAAATTGTACCTCCCTTTCTCTCTCTCTCTCTCTCTCTACACACACACACACTGAAACATGCACACGTACCCACCTTGCACCTCACTTCTCCTTTCTTCTCCCTGTATTTGTGAAGTAGCAGGCAACTGTACCATTTCAAATGAAGCAAACACACAACCTCACATTATTGCTGCTAGGCCTCTCCTGATAAATGCTCCTAAGACTGGCAGTTATTCTAACAATATCAACATAACAGCGACACCAACTCCCACTGAATACAAAACTGAGCGCTACATGTGTCCAATTCTTTACCGTTTATAGGACAGTTTTACATCCTATCCTCTACAATTCTACAATAACCTGTTATCGGTGGACCCATTTTACAGAAGCGGGTTCAGCGCAGTCACATAGCTCTTCAGGAAGTTGTCTCCGCTGTACAGAAACCAGCCACCCCCTCCTTGAGGTGCCTCGGACCAGCTGCAGCTCCTTCTGCTCTAAGCCAGAGTCTGGAGGGAGTAGTTAGAGTTCACAATGAGAAAAGAACAAGGAGAAGGGATGGGGAAAGAGGAAGGGAGAGAAGTGGGTAGCTACGGGCCTGATACTGACGAAAAGTCCCCAGCCTTAACCTGACCTCAGCTCACCATGCCCTACACCTCCTGGGATTTAGAACCCGTGAGTTATTCTTCTGACCCTCTGCTGCTTCCTTGCCCTCTCCTGCCCTCTCCCCTGCTATGACTTCCCTAAAAAGAATGTCTCTTGCAATCTCTCTCCAGCTGTTTGATCTTTGTAAATGTCCCTCACTTGTCTGTGGCATGTGCTTAAACCAAAAAATAGACCTCGGGCATTCAAGATGGGAAAGAGTATTAAATGGCAAAAGCCTGCCTTGTGCCAGGGGTGTGGGCAGCCCCTAGATATCTATGATGACCAGATGTCCTGGATTTGCTGGGACGGGCCTAATTTAAAACCTTCTAGTGTCTTGCCCCATAAGTACCTTCACACTTGTCAGACCATGTGTCCCTATTTGGGGCTTGGAAAATATAGCTACCACGTGGATACCCGATATCCAAGTGTCACACAGCCCCAGTGTCAGCATCAGGGGTGGGAAGAGTACAGATATTGAAGCCAGATGGAGTTGCAGTCAACCAGCTCTGCCACTTACCATCTGTGTGGCTTCAGGCAGTTTTTATTCTTTCCAAGCCTCAGTTTCTTCGTCTAGACAATGGCTAGTTAACCAATAAGTCAGCCCCATAGAGTTTGTCTTATCAGCAAAACCAGTGCTCCTAGACACTTAATATCTTCCAACCATTCTGTCTGTACTGTCATATTGTTTGTAGTACTTCAGATTTTGGTCAAATTTGATGCATTACTATTTAAAACATTAACTTAAATGTATGGTTCAGGGAGCATCTTAAACAGCCATGATAATGGTAACCAAAATACCTGAACAGATATAAAATATTCTTATTTCTTCCTGCCCATGTATTCTAAATCCCCCATGCCTCAGGACTCCATTCATATCCACTACCCACTGTCCCCTAACAGTTTCATGTGGACTGATCCTGTCCCAGTGGGGTCAGGGTTCTCATCTGGATGTTGCTGTGCACTCCAGGTGGCTTTTGCTTCTGCTCTCATGCCCTGTAGTCCACTGGCCACAGCTCCAACAAGTGAACCTTCCCTGAGCTCCTTTCCCCACCTAGTACTCAAAGGCCAAGGTGGGCAATGGAAGGTGGGGTTGGGGGGGTCCACTGTGAAGACAGAAAGTGCTCTATCTGATCCTGGTCCCCACTAACCTGCTGTGTGACTTTGGGCTGGTCACTCAGTACCCTCATCTGAAAACTAGAGTTGAATTTCCTATATCTTGCACCCATGAGAAGCATTTTCAAAGCCTTACTATTGCCATGTCATTGTAAAGGATTTACTTATAACTGTTACCTCAGAAATTGAAAGGATCATTAGTGGCTACTATGAGCAACTATATGCCAATAAATTGGAAAATCTAGAAGAAATGGATAAATTCCTAGACACATACAACCCACCAAGACTGAACCATGAAGATATCCAAAACCTGAACAGACCAATCACAAACAATGAGATCGAAGCTGGATAAAAAGTCTCCCAGCAAAGAAAAGCCCAGGATCTGATGGATTCACAGCTGAATTCTACCAAACATTTAAAGAAGAACTAATACCATTCCTACTCAAACTATTCCAAAAAATAGGGGAGGGGGGAATACTTCCAAACTCATTCTGTGAGGCCAGTATAACCCTGATACCAAAAGCCAGACAAAAACACATTGAAAAAAGAAAATTGCAGACCAATATTTCTGATGAATATTGGTGTAAAAATCCTTAACAAAATACTAGAAAAGCAAATTCAACAACAAATTAAAAATATCATTCATGATGACCAAGCGGGATTTATCCCTGGGATGCAAGGATGGTTCAACATACATAAATCCATTAATGTGATACATCATGTATCACCAGAAAGAAGGACAAAAGCTATACAACCATTTCAACTGGTACCAAAAAATCATTTGATAAAATTCAACATCTCTTCATGATAAAAACCCTCAAAAAAAAAAAAAAAAAAAAAAAAAAAACTGGGTGTAGAAGGAACATACTTCAACATAATAAAAACCGTACACAACAGACCCACACTGAATGGGAAGAAACTGAGAGCCTTCCCTCTAAGATTGGGAACATGACAAGGATGCCCACCTTCACTACTGTTATTCAACATAGTCCTGGAAGTGTTAGCTAGATCAATCAGACAGAAGGAAGAGATATAGAGCTTCCAATTGGAAGGGATCGTGTCAAACCATCCTTGTTTGCAGATGATATGATCTTATATTTGGAAAAACTGAAGACTCCATCAAAAAACTATTAGAACTGATCAACAAATTTAGTAAAGTTGCAGGATACAAAATCAACATACAAAAATCAGTAATATTTCTATATGCCAACAGGAAACAATCTGAAAAAAAAATCAAGAAAGTAATCCCATTTACAATAGCTACAAATAAAATAAAACATCTAGGAATTAACTAAAGTAGTGAAAGATCTCTATAATGAAAACCTTAAAACATTGATGCAAGAAATTGAAGAAGACACACAAAAAATGGAAAGATATTCCATGTTCGTTGATGGGAAGAATCTATATTGTTAAAATGTCCATACTATCCGAAGCAATCTACAGACTTAAGGCAATCCCTATCAACATACCAATGACATTCTTTGCAGAAATAGAAAGAACAATTCTAAAATTTATATGAAACCACAAAAGACCCAGAATAGCCAAAGCTATCCTTAGCAAAAAGAACTAAACTGGAGGAGTAACTTTACCCTGACTTTAAATTATACTACAGAGCTATATTAACCAAAACAGCATGGTACTGGCCTATAAACAGACACACATAGACCAATGGAACAGAACAGAGAACCCAGAAACAAATCCATACATACACAGCGAACTCATTTTTGACAAAGGTGCTAAGAACATACATTAGGGAAAGGATATTCTCTTCAATAAATGGTGCTGGGAAAACTGGACATCCATATGCAAAAGAATTAAACTAGACCCTTGTCTCTTACCATATACAAAAATCAAACAAAATGGATTAAAGACTTAAATCTAAGGCCTCAAACTATGAAACTACCAAAAGGAAACATGGAGGAAGCTCTCCAAGACACTGGACTGGGCAAAGATTTCTTGACTAACACCTCACAAACAAGGCAACCAAAGCAAAAATGGACAAATGGAATCACATCACATTAAAAAGCTTCTGCACAGCAAAGGAGCAAATCAATACTGCAATGAGATATCATCTCACCCCAGTTAAATTGGCTTTTATCCAAAAGTCAGGCAATAACACATGCTGGCGAGGATGTGGAGAAAAGGGAATCTTAGTACACTGTTTGTGGGAATGTAAATTAGTACAACCACTTGGGAGAACAGTTTAGGTTCCTCAAAAAGCTAAAAATAGAGCTATTATATGATTCAGCAATCCCATTCTTAGGTATGTACCCAAAAGAAAGGAAATGAGTCTATCAAAGAGACATCTGCACACACATGTTTATTGCAGCACTAGTTACAACAGCCAAGCTTTGGAGGCAACCTAAGTGTCCATCATGGCTAAATGGATAAACAAAATATGGTACATATATGCAACTGAATACTATTCTGCCATGAAAAAGAATGAGATCCTGTCATTTCCAACAACATGAATGGAACTGGAGGACATTATGTTAAGTGAAATAAGCCAGGCACAGAAAGACAAACTTCACATTCTCACTTATTTGTGGGAGCTAAAATTTAAAATAATTGAACTCACAGAGACAGAAAATATACAGATAGTTATTAGAGGCTGGGAAGGGTAATGAGGGGGTTGATAGGAGAGTGGGGATGGTTCATGGGTACAAAAAATACCCAGTATCTGTGAGCTGGGAAGAATGAATAATACCTAGTATCTGTGAGCATAACAGAGTGACTATACATATATATATATATATATATATATATATATATATATATATATATATTTTTTTTTTTTTTTTTTTGAGATGGAGTTTTGCTCTTGTTGCCCAGGCTGGAGTGCAATGGCACAATCTCAGCTCACTGCAGTCTCTGCCTCCCGGGTTCAAGAAATTCTCCTGCCTCAGCCTCCAGAGTGGCTGGGATTACAGGCATGCACCACCATGCCCGGCTAATTTTGTATTTTTAGTAGAGACAGGGTTTCTCCATGTTGGTCAGACTGGTCTTGAACTCCCAACCTCAGGTGATTCGCCCACCTTGGCCTCCCAAAGTGCTGGGAATACACGCCTGAGCCACCACGCCTGGTCTCGTAAAAAATTATTTAATCATACATTTAAAAATAACTAAAAGAGTATAATTGGATTGTTTGTAACACAAAGGCTAAATGCTTGATGTGATGAATACTCCATTTACCCTGATGTGATTATTATGCATTGCATGCCTGTATCAAAATACCTCATGTACTCCATAAATATATACCACCTACTATGTAGCCCCAAAAATTAAAAATTAAAATAAATTAAATTGTTTTTTAAAGGATGTATTCCTCCACTCCCAAACCACCTTCAGCAACTACTTCCAGGCACATCAAGTAAAAACTCAGCATTCCAAACCCTTCAAACACACCCAGCATTCAGAATCCTCCATAATCTGGCGATACCCGCAAGCTTCTCACACCTATTTCCTACCCAGCACATGCTTTTTGTACCGGCCATACCCAGCCCCTTGCTGCTGGCTCACCCCTGCCTCTGAAGCTGTGCAATGCTGTTCCCTTCACCAGGCACGCCCTCCACGCTCCTATCTAAGCATTCCCTCCTTGAGTCTCCCTAGACTGAATCACATCCTTTCCCCCCACTGCTATGGACTGAACTGTGTCCCCCAAAAGCCATAGGTTGAAGCCCTAGCTCCCCGTGTGACTGTATTTGGAGACATGGCCTTTATAGAAGTAATTAGGTTAACTGAGATCATAAGGGTGGGGCCCTAATCTGATAGGATTCGTGTCTTCATAAGAACAGACTTGCTCTCTCTCTGTGGTCACACGGCGACACAGTGAGCAGACAGCCTTCTGCAAGCCAGGAAGAGCACCCTCACTAACAACCTAATCCACCATCATCTTGATCTTGGATTTCCCAGCCTCCAGAGCCAGCAGAAAATAAATGACTGTTGTTTAAGTCACCAGTCTATGGAACTTTAGCAATCATTCACACACACACACACACACACACACACACAGCATCTGCTTTGTGCCAGCCACTATACAAGTCACTTTAGACGCAATAGCAGTTGATCTCCATTTTACAGATGAGAAAACTGAAGCTTAGATTAAGTAACTTGCCCAAGGTCACACATCTGGTGAGATTCCTAGCCAGTGGTAAATTGCATAACATTCAGCCAACAAACAGAGCAGCTGCCTCAAGCAGAGCCCTCAAATTACTATTTCTGTGGAATATAAAAAGGAGAGCAACACAGTCTCTGTCCTCAGGAAACTCCGGGAGGGAGGAGACAACAAGTAGGCCATGAGTTACAGGGGGCCACAAGTGCCATAAACAGGAACCACAGTCAAAGGCCGCCGGAGAACCGGGAAGCAATGATTGGGCCAGTCTGGGAAGGCTTCCACAGAAGGAGGTGGCAAGCCGGAACAAGGTGCACAAATGACAGGTGCTGGTAGAGGGCTGGATACAATGGGGGCTTCACTAACCAGGCCTCTCAGGCGGGGCACCCTCAGAAAATCAGGCTGAGGTGACGCACTGGGACCTCTCGCAGCATGAGGCTGAGTTTAGGTAAAGCTGTCGGGGTCCCAGGACCCACGATTTGCCCCCACCCCCGTCTGCCCCATTGCCAGCTTCTCTGTGAGGCAGGAACTTAACGAGGGGCACCAGGCTGCAGAGAAAGGGCTCCATGCCTTTGGGGCTGGGACCCGGCAGAAGGTGCGCTGAGCGTGGATTCCAACAGGAGCTCTGCCGCCACCCAGCAGGGTGACCTTGAATACATCTGCCCACATGGCCGGACTTCAAAGACCTTGCCTGCGTGATGTGTGAACGCATGTGATTCCCGCTCACACCAGGCTCTAGGCAGTCGGCAGGCGGGAGCGCGTGGGGTGGTGCAGATCCCTTGCCTCGCCCCGGGGGAGACTGTTTCTGATTTGGGGGAGCAGGCAGCGTGGGGCCTCCTGTTCAGAGCTCTCACCACTGGGCCTGACCTCAGGGAGCCCGGCTGGGGCCAGGGAGGCGTTCGCGTCGGTCAACCCCAGTGGGGAAGCCCCCCTCTCCCGCGGGCCAAACCGCAGCTTCTCGCAGCCACTCGCCCCGGCCCGTTTCGGGAGGAGGGCGGCGCTCCGAAGGCGGCCGCGCGCAACGGGGCCTCGGTCTGTGAACCAGCGTCCCCTGAGAAGCAGGAGGGGTGTGAAGGGCAGGAAAGGGGCCGTGCCGGGCTGTCCCTCCCGCAGCCTGCTCCGCGGGTGGCGCCCGGGGCCGGGTGGCAGCGGGGTGTGGGCGGGGAGACGCGGCGGGCGCAGGGGCGGCCGGGCAGGCGGCGCGCGCTCGGAAGTGCCCCCGGGCGGCCTCCGCGGCAGGCGGCTCCTGTTTCCCGGCTCCCGCCCGGGCGGGCGCGGGGCAGCTGCTGGGAGGTGAGCGGAGCAGCGTTTTCCCACAGTCTGGGGCGGTGACACATGGCGCTCACACATTCCACAGCCGGCGGCCGCGCCAGGCCTGGCCGCGAGTCAAGGCAGCGCCGGGAGCTGCCGACGAGCAGGTTCCGACTTTGGCACCCGCCGCGCCGCCTTCCCGCCTTCCCCACGCCCGGCGGGGGCGGAGGAGGACGCGGAGGGGCCCGCGCCGGCGGCTTAACCCTTGGACGTCTAGGCACAACTTTGAGCAGCAGTTTATTGAATCTCAGCGTGTGTCTCACCCAGGTGCTGAATAAATGTCGAATGCACGAATGAATGAATGCATGCATGCATGAATGAATGAATGAATGAATGAACGAACAAATGAACAGACGCGCACACACATGCTATAGGGAGCCCTTCCTGGCACGCTCACACAATGTACCTATGCCACAACTGGCCAATACACGTTCCAAAGCTCCTGACTCCCACTCTATACATTCTTTGCTGTTGTTTTTTGAGGCAGCCTCTCTGTCGCCCAGGCTGGAGTGCAGTGGCGCGATCACTGCAACCTCTGCCTCTCGGGTTCAAGCTATTCTCGTGCCAGGCTCCCCCTACCACGCCCGGCTAATTTTTATATTTTTAGTAGAGACGGGGTTTCGCCATGTTGGCCAGGCTGGTCTCGAACTCCTGACCCTGTCAGGTGATTCGCCTGCCTCAGCCTCTCAAAGTGCTGTGATTACAGACGTGAGCCACTGTGACTGGCCACTCTGTACATTCTTGAAAGGACCCTGAATGAGGAGGGATGTTGGCACCCCCAGTTTACAATGGGGAAAACGACTAGGAGAAGTGGCTTGTTAGGGGTGGCTTTGCACTTCTAGATTCAGATAGAAACCGTCAAAGAGATGGGGAAGGGGGGACATTCCCCATCATCTCCCCTTCCACCATTGGAGGTGGCAGGCCCAGTGGAAGTCAAGACAGCGCTCATGCCTGGACTGCAGCCCAGAGCCTGGTGTGAGTGAGCATCACCTGTGCTCAGAAATCACCCATTCGCCTCCGAGTCTGTGGTGAGGGCGTTTGCCAATCTCTGGCAGGACTCCTTCCCACAACTCTCCGTTCACTGATGAGCAATGGAAACCTTGATCAAAGCCCATTCTGGCAACCATTTGACAGAAACAAAAACAATTTGAAAACTGCTTTAAAAAAAAAAAATAGACCTTCCGATTCTGGGGTGGAGATCTATTCTTATGAGATGGCACCATTCCTGTATTCTGCTTCCCTTTGGTTTCTGTGTGACTCCTCAGGACCTTCCGCTCCGTTACTGCGTCTAACTGCCCAGGGCAGAGACTACACTGAAACAAGGACCCTTCACTCCAAATCCCACAAACCGAGGAACCGGCAAATCATCCCACAAAGAAACTGCCCAGACCCCAGGGCACAGGAAGGGCTCCAGAAACACTGTGATGTTTCCAGAACTGCCTTACGTACATTGCCTTTCATTCTCACAACACCCTAATGAGATGGGTGGTATTATTGCCCTGGCTTATAGCTAAGAGTACTGAGATTTAAAGAGGTGAAATCACTTGCCTAAGGTCACAGAGCTATAAATGTGCTTGACCTCATGTTTGCCTAACCACCAGCCAGTGCTTTGTCAACCAGGTCTCAAAGTTTAGATGTAATTCAGATTACATTCCGCATACACACCCTCTCCTCTCACCCACTCATAGCACATGCACACACACAGACCTGTCCGACCTTTACCTTCTCCAAGTGTTAAGAGAATCTCACTTGGATCCTCAATGGCTCTGACTTTGGTAGAACCTGGTAGAACTTTACAAACTCACTTTTGGTCTGTGAAGTAAACTACCTCCACCCTCTGACCATAATCAATATGTTCTCCAATCATTACAATATAATCTAAAGACAAAGATGTCAGCCCTGGAGATTCGTGACCAGCTGGTCACATTCAAGGTAACTCAGTCGATTAGCATTCACTGTGAACCTACTATTACCAGACACATAACATGGGTGCTCATGGAGATGAGAAGGGGACTAGGAAAAGAGAAGGATCTAGAGGAGATAAAAAGGATAAAACAATCCAGAAGACCCACATGCCCCACTTGGGGCTCCCAATCACTCGGATTGGAAAGATTCATAAAGAGACAATTAGATCGTAGTCTGCTAAGAGACAAGTAAACTAAGTGGCAGGATAGAGGTGAGAATGCACCTAGAGGAAGGGTTCTCTAAACAGGTGACAAGGGTTCTCTAAACAGGTGACCTCTAAACAGGTCTAAGATAAAGACATGTTGGGTCTTTATCTTAGTTCATTTTGTGCTCTTATAACAGAATATCACAGACTGGGTATCTATTGATTTTATTTATTTATTTATTTATTTATTTATTTATACATAAAATCTTCCAGAAAAAATATTTACTTATTTTTAATGACAGAGTCCCACTGTGTTGCCCAGGCTGGAGTGCAGTGACCATTCACAGGCACATTCATAGCTCACCACAGCCTCAAACTCCTGAGCCTGGAACCACAGACATGCAACACCATGCCCTGCTTTGGATAATTTTTTTTTTTTTTTTTGAGATGGAGTCTCACTCTGTTGCCCAGGCTGGAGTACAATGGTGCGATCTTGGCTCACTGCAGTATCCACCTCCTGGGTTCAAGCAATTCTTCTGCCTCAGCCTCACAGGTAGCTGGGATTACAGGCACACACCACCACACCTAGCTAGTATTTGTATTTTTAGTAGAGAGGGGGTTTCACCATGTTGGCCAGGCTGATCTGGAACTCCTGACCTCAGGTGATGCATCCGTCTCGGCTTCCGAAAGTGCTGGGATTACTGGAGTGAGCCACTACACCCCACTTGCTTTGGATAATTTAATAAGTAGGAATTTATTGACTCATAGTTCTAGAGGCTGGGAAGTCCAAGATCCAGGAGCTGACATCTGCCGAGGGCCCTCTTGCTGCATCATCCCATGTCAGAAGGGCAAAGAGAGGAGGAGGAGGGGAGGGAGAGAGAGAGAGAGAGGATAAAAGGGGGCTGAACTTCGTCATTTATAACAAACCTACTCCAGTGATAATAGCATTAATCCATTCACTCCACCTTCATAGCCTAATTACCTCTCATTAGGCCCACTTCCCAACACTGTTGGCTTTGGGATTTAGTTTCCAACACATGCTTTCTGGGGAACACATTGAAACTATGGCACCCTTGGAGAATGAATAGTTCTCCAGATGAAGGTAATGGGGAAGGTCACTGCAAGTAGAGGAAACACAATATAATACCTTAGAAAGGACACAGAAAACATGAACCATAAATTAAAAACTGAGAATTTTATGTCATCAAAATGTAAAATGTCTGCTTGCAAAAAATACACCATCAAGAAAACAAACAGATAAACCATAAACCAGGAGAAAATATTCACAAAACATGTGTCTGACAAATGGCATACATATAAAACATATAAAGAACTTCTGTCACTCAATAGTAGAAGACAATCTAGTTTTTTTAAGAGCCAAAGACTGAAAAGACACTTTACAAAAGAGGATATACAAATAACCACAATAAGTACATGTGAAGCACTCAATAGCATCAGTCACCAGAGAACGCAAATTAAAACTACAAGACATCCCTACACACCTGGTAGAATGGCTAGAATTAAAAACTGACAACGCCAGGTATTGGAGAGAATGTGGAGCAACTGGAACTCTCATACCTCACTAATAAGAGTGTTAAATGGTACAGTCACTTTAGAAAACTGAGAGTTTCTTTAAAAGGTGAATATATACTGACCCAGTGGGATACTGGTAAATTTTTAACAATGACCTCTCCACAGGGAAGTTGAGGCTGTAGTGAGCTGTGATTATGCCACTGTACTCCAGCCCAGGAGACAGAGGGAAATCCTGACTAAAAAATAAAATAAAATAAAATAAAATAAAATAAATAAAATAAAATACTAATGGACTCTCCAGAAGAAAAGCAAATGCTACAAAGCCTGATTTTGCAGCACTGGGAAGAGATGACCACAAGCGGCTCTTGCTCACTTGTCCTGGTCCACTCCAGCACACCACTATATCTACTCCACAACCTAGCAACCTACTGATTCATAGGCATTTACCTAAGAGAAATGAAAGCACATGTCCACAAAACGTCTCCTGCAAGAATGTTTGCAGCAGCTTTACTCATAGCTCCAGACTGGAAACAACCAGGTGACCATCACAAGAGAACAGATATATTTGCACAATGGGATACTACTTAGCAACAGGAATGAGTGATCTATGGAGACATGCAGCAACTCAGGGGAATCTCAAAAATACCAAGCTGTGTGAAGGAAGGCAAACATGAGAAGCGCGTCCTGTTTGTCTTTATAGGAAACCTGGAATGGCTGAAACTAACCAACGGTGATAGAAACCAGATCATGGTTGCCGGGTGGTGGTGGGCGTTGACTGGGAAGAAAGGACTTTCTGGGGTGATAGAAATGTTCTGGACCCTAATATGCCTTGATCCAAATGAGATCCTTACGATCGGAGCATTTCACTGTGTATAAATTATGCATGTAAAAGAAAAAGGCATCACACCTAAAAAGCCTGGATTTCCCTTTACTTGGATACTCAAGACAACTTAGAAGCAGAGGATCACAGACCAGCTTAGGGACTGCAAAACCACTGCCTCAGCACATGGGCTCAGGGAGTAAGCTGTATTCCTCTTACTTTCTTTTAGCAAAACCAACAAAGCATTATTTGCTTTGTTGGCCACTGTGGTTACCAGGTCTCCAGCCACAGGACAGAGTATGGGCTGAGCAGGCAGAGGGCACTGAGG
The DNA here is from genome assembly GCF_024542745.1 of Macaca thibetana thibetana. Lineage (NCBI taxonomy): Eukaryota > Metazoa > Chordata > Mammalia > Primates > Cercopithecidae > Macaca > Macaca thibetana. Next base: position 4,324,728 of record NC_065579.1, on the reverse strand, counting down.
TCAGCCTGGCCTGGTCCTGCCCACAGCCCACTCTCATTCCTCCATCCCCTCCTCTATTGTTGAGGAAGCCATTTTTGAGAAACTTGCAAAGTTACTCCGTCCCCAGTTACCTTCAGTTTCTCCTGTTTTCCTCCACTCCTTCTCCCCTCATCCACAACCTTCCATCCCTCTTCTACTTAAATACGCTTAGAGAGCTATATGCTAATGATTTAATAGCCCAGGGCAGTCAGGAACCCCTGATTCCAAGAGTTCTGCTAGTCACTCAAACACAAAAATTGGTTAGTAACTTGTCAAAGGTTACCCCGTGTGCTGACTTTCACTTACTCACTCTCTGAGCCTCACTTTTTTTAAATTTGCAAAATAAGGGAAATAATTCTCAGCAGTCTATTTTAGGGATAAAACGGGAACCTGTGAAAACATCAGCCAGTTTGAAGGATTTCAAGTTTATGGCTAGTTTCTCTTTTTATATTTTATTGTAATTAATCGTTACTATAAGCATTTTCAGGCCATTCTAAAGAAGGAGTGCAGCTCTCCCAAGTCCTGCACGGAATGAGGAGCAAAGCCAGGATCCCAGCCTGGGTCTCTGCTCTTCACTCAGCTCGGTGCTTTTCCAGGTGGAAAGCCAGCTGGCCCAGGGCACTGCAGCGGACTCCACCTACTCACGTTTCCATCTCTGCAATTCTAGAAAAATAGCACGGAGGGCCAGGTGCAGGAAGGTCGAAAGGCTGTTGTCTCGCACAAAAACAGTAAAATTCCTTTCACACCCTTCTACCTCCCACCCTTTAATTAGTCTCTTATGGACATAAAGTCTCCTTGACTTCGCAAAGTTTTATAAAGAATTACTTGTGGAACTCTTGGAGACCAAGTGTGAGGCACTTGTAAAACTTCACATAATACACAGAGTTTCCCTTTGCCTTTCCGTATTTTATTCACACACACTTTCCTGTAACAACATGTGCCAGTCATTCTCCAGCCGCTCCCCACCCCTCCCACCCCCCTAACTTTATTCTCCTTCACACTTTCTGCCAGAAAAATGGCTGCTTCCAAGGCCCTCCAAAACATTTCAAGCCACTCTCCTTAATTGCCTTGCTCCTCAGAGTTAATGTGCCTTCAGTCTTCTTATTTGAGGCAGGGTCTCACTCTGCTGCCCAGGCGGGAGTGCAGTGGTGCCATCATAGCTCACTGTAGCCTGGACCTCCTGGGCTCATGGGATCCCCCCACCTTAGAGCTCATGAGTAGCTAGGACTACAGGAGCATGCCACCACATCTGGCTAATTTTTTTATTTTTATTTTTATTTTTTTTTTGTAGAGACAGGGTTGTACTATGTTGCCCAGGCTGGGCTGGAACTCCTGGCTCAAAGGATCCTCCTTCCTCAGCCTCCCAAAGTGCTGGAATTACAGGCATGAGCCAACACACCGGACCTGCCCTTCTTGTTTGACTCTTCGGTGTTCCCCAGGCAACAGTACTGGGGAAATGGAAACAGTACTTTCTCGTGTCTGTGCGTTGCTCCTGCTGTCTCCCCCGTATCCCCTTATCCTTCACACAGTATCTGCCCTTCAGAACTCAGCTCAAAGGCCAGCCCCTGCATGAAGCCTTCCCCGTGTCTCCCGTGAGAAGTGTGCTCTCCCCTCCTCTGAGCCCTATGCCACTTTTCTAAGCCTCTTTGTCGTGGCACCATCCCTGTCTCCCTCCCTGTACGTAGGCTGGGAAGTTGTTGAGTTGATGGGTAGCTGGATGGAGGGAGGGATGGGTGAATGGTTGGAGGAAGGGATGGAGGGATGGAGGGATGGATGAATGGGTGGAAGGATGGAGGGATGGATGGATGGATAGACTCAGCCACACATGCATGAAATGTATATGAATTGTTGAGTGAATAGATAGATAACAGGCAGGCAACATTTTCTAGAGCTATTATATAAGACATACTCATACTTGGAGTTTCAACATCGTGTTAATATATTTACTTGTTCAATGTTTATTCAATAGTTTTTTTTTCTTTTCCATCCATCCCCAATCTATGTCTGATGCAGGGGACAGGCAATTGGGAATATTTAATTCAGGCTCGATCCTAAATCGTGTGCAATCAATGTTTATGGATAACGAAGAGCTAAATACATTTTAATTTGTTCCCAAGGTGAAGGCTGATGAGTTTTTACTAGTATTCAAAAGTGGACGTCAATATATTTCTTGTTTCTGTTTTTTGGTTCCCAGCTGAGTGGAAGGTCAACCAGTCCAACTGCTCATATTTCAGAAGAGGAGAGCAAGGTCTGGAGAGAGAATGTGGCTTGCCCAAGGTCAGAGGTAGAGGGAGATTAAAACTCTGGGTTTTGACTCTCAACTCCTTGCTCTGTCCTTGACACCTTAAAACTTAAAGTCAAAGAGCTGGCTTATCCATTATAGATATGTTTCAAACTTTGATGAAAAGCAGAGAAGTTTGGGAAGAAAATCCAAGACTTCTCTGGAGAGAGGTAAGATTTCTGCATTATAGATTCTTTCTTTGTTTTACATCATTACATATAAGACCTTCACTTTCCAAGGTCTCATTTGTACAATGAAGAGAAAACTGCTATGCCCCTGACTCCTTCCAAGGGCCTCTGGAACATTCTAGAATTGTATTTCCACAGTTAGCTCGGCTCTGATTTGGGAAAAGAAGAATTGAAGACTTTTGTGGTGTTGGCTCTGACTTCCCTTCTTAGCAAAACTTCTAAGGTCTGCTAGGACGTGGCAACAGCTTGAAGAACTCCTCTAGGACCAAACCAAGAATTAACCCTTTCTCTGCTCTGCTGATGTAACTACTTTCCACAGTTTTTATGGAAGAACAAAATGCCCACAAAACCTCTGTGCACGACTAATTTATCTGACACCCTAGCTCTGACTTCTCTGTCCCAAAATACAACTCAAAAACACTTTCCAGAAATTTCTAAAATTTCTTTGATCCAAGGTTTCCAGAAATACCTGCAGTTATGTTTGTGTATTATAATTTCTTGATGACCATGGTTCAAAACCTTAGCTTACTCCTTTAAAAAATACCATTATCAGCCCAGGCAGTGGCTCACGCCTGTAATCCCAGCACTTCGGGAGGCCGAACAGGGTGGATCACCTGAAGTCAGGAGTTTGAGACCAGTCTGGCCAACATGGTGAAACCGCGTCTCTATCAAAAACGCAAAAATTAGCCGGGCATGGTGGTGGGCACCTGAAATCCCCGTTACTCGGGAGGCTGTGGTAGGAGAATCACTTGAACCCGGGAGGCAGAGGTTGCAGTAAGCCGAGATCGTGCCACTGCACTCCAGCCTGGGAAACAAGAGTAAAACTCCGTCTCAAAAAAGAAAAAGAGAAAAAAAAAAAAACTAGTATCTGTCTCAAAACTCTGAATAACAAAGGGCACCGCTTATCCATGCATCATAAATGCGGCTAGCAACTACGCATGGGCACTAAACAATTTTTTAGATTGTTACTTTCCCCTCACAAATTCACAGATTATAGGAAGAAAGCAGCAAAGTAGCCAGAGAATGGGGGCACACGGGAGGGCATCTCTGCAAGAACTGGTTCTCTTCCCCCCAGTGCCCAAGTAGCAATTAAGAGTGGTCAGCCAACCAAAAATGTGTCCGGCTTTTATGAATTTCCAATCAATACCCAAAACGCCAGAAGTTTCTTTTCAAATTAAAGAGAGAGAGAGAGCGTGAGGGAGGAAGAAAGGAAGAAATCCAAACAGTGGACAAAAACAAGGCAACCGTGGCTCCCACTCCAGCCTGTGAAGCAGTGACAATGGTGAGAAATCAATGCCCAGAACCACAAGGCAGCTTTCAGACACCTCTTGACCCTGTCACTTCCTGGGTAATTAAGAGGCACTACAGTTCCGTGTCACTGTCAGGGGCTGAATGTATATCGATAGATAGATACATATGTTCTTAAAAGATTCTTTTTCTACAGCCTTGGTCAGGATCCTGCCAAAGAAAAGCGGGAGAAGAAAGGCATTTTGTCCAGAGTGCAGTGAAAGGAAACATGAAAGGAGAAACCTAAATTTTTCAGCACAGTCTGCCCCTGACATGGGAAAATGGCGCAGACAAGAATAGATGGCTTGTTCGCCGTTGAGTTTTTTTCTTCCTTCTCTTGACAGATTACCTCTGTGAATGTGGCGTAGGCAGCAGGGCACCCCTCCCTCTCTGTTCTTCTTCGGATACCTTAAGAACTTGAATGCAAAGCCTGGGGTCTACATGACAGGCTGAGTCAATGCTTGGCTGCATGGGGCTCTAAAGGGGGCCGCCTTCCTTCCAAGGGCCTCAGTTTCCCTAAATGAGGGAAATTGGACTAAACCCGTTCTGGAGCCGTTTCCAGGGCTGGCATTCACTGAGACCATGAGAAATGGTTTTTTCTTCTGACCCCACCCAGGAAACAGGAACACAGAGTACCGGGTGAGCAGAAGTGGCCTCCCCACTCATGCCTATGAAATACCGGCAACGAAGGCCACTTGGAGAAGGTGGGACTAACCCACTGGAGAGAGGAAACCTCCAGAGGCGCTTTGCCAGCTCTGCCCCGATGGTTCTTTGGCGAGTCTGCATCCTTCCCCTGTGGTACTTGTCTGTGGGGCTCAACTCAGAGGGTTGAGCACAGTCTGCTTTGCAAATGAATGCAAGCCACTCTTCCACCATAGACTGGGAACTCCCTGGACCACGGCCCTGGCTGATGATCCCGGCATCCCTCCCAGGGCCAGCAGCAAGCCTGGGCCCCACACAAGAGGAGTTCGGTGAATGTTTATTAAGCCAACATCTGACTTTAACGATACGGCAGGGAGAAGGAAGCTTGTTCTCGCTGGGTGCCTCAGTGCATCACTTTCGCATAAACCTGAGAGTTTTATTTCAGCAAACCAGTCCCTTCCCTGAGTCCTAGGTAACGAGTTTTACTCCCGGAGGACAAGAACACAGTTCTATCATCTCTCTATGCCTACTACTAGCACAGTGACAGGGTGTACACACCAATGAAGTTTGAGGGAAGGAATGGATGATGTCACACACTGAGGTCTTCCTCCTGGGTCTGTCACCTGGCCCTCAGCATAGGGGCCGGTGTATAGTGACTGCCCCCAGAACACCTGTCAGTGTGGCCCTCTGATACCCTGAGATGAGTGACATTCTCCACATGGTACAGCAGGGGTGTTGCATGCACATGGCACGTGTGCAAAATGCCCTGTACGCTGCGTTGGCTGTCACAGCAAAGAGGCCCCCATTACTCTTGGAATATCAGAAAGATAAAGATACTAGTAAATGGGAAAGGGGAATTACACTTATCTAGAGGAAAAGTACAATATAAATTTACTATCACAATAATATGCTTATAACTAAGGAGAAGCTTATCTTGGTGTTCTCTCTCATTGGATAGGTGCTGTGTTTTATAGCATCGGGCTGGACTCAGGAAGCTGGCTCCCAAAAACCTGGGCTTCCTTTGCAACCTCTACATGAGGAAGAGGCACCAGTTAGTGTCACCCATCCTGGGTAAGGACAGGCTTTCCCTAGGTACAAAAAGACCATTATTACCTTGGCCTCTTGGCCACTTTTTTATCTGGCCGGCTTAAAACCCTTTCATTTGCTCTCATAGTGGCTTGAGGGACGAAAGGGCAAGGATTACCAGCCCTAGGGTAGCTAGGTGGCTACAGGGCACTTGGAATATGGCTATGGCTACTGCCGCTGAAGAACTGAATTCATTTTATTACATTCTAATTAATTTAAACAAATTTAAACGGCTGCATGTGTCTTCTGGTTGCCACTGTGACAGACACCATAGCTCTAAACTCATCCTCATCATCTAAAATAATGTGTAAAACTTAACATATTTGGGGACTTGATAAAGCCTTGAAAAGTCTAAATAAGACAACAGACAAACCAACTCAAAGCAGGAAGATGCCTCTTCACTCTCACTTGGAGACCACCCAGGACTGTATTTTCAAAGTATATTAGCATCTGCCCAGAACTGGTGGTAGAGCCTACCCTGAGGTAGCCACCCGTGCCCCCACAGGAATGCCTCTCCCCCTCCAGTGCACCCTGGCATGCACACCCCTGAGCAGCCCCCACCCTGGCACTGATGACAAGGCTTGTGCACAGCAGCTCTGCTCGACTGTGAGCTCCCAGGGGACAGAGACTGGCTTCACCTATCATTGAGTACCTCCCTCCCTCCAACTCCCAGCTGAATGCCAGTCACACAGCAGGTGCCCAAAAGAGGGTTGTTTTCAACCAAAGCCCCAACATTTAATTCAGAGGTTGTTATGATCATAAGATGGAGTTTCCTATGGACTGAATGTTTATGTCCCCCTCATAGGTTGAAGCCTAATCCCCAGCGTGATGACATTTGCACGCGGGGCCTTTGGGAGGTAGCTAGGTTTAAATGAGTTCATGAGGCTAGAGCTCCCGTGATAGGGTGAGTGTTCCTACAAGAAGAGCAAGAGACCAGACCCTCCGTCTCTCTGCTATGTGAGGACACAGTAAGAAGGCAGCTTTCTGCACACCAGGAAGAGACCCCTCCTCGAACACCAAATTAGCACCTTGATCTGGGACCTTCTTGCCTCCAGAACCGTCAGAAATAAATGTTCGCTGTTTAAGCTAGGATATTTTGTTACAACAGCCTGAGCTAACTAAACTAGGATCTTTGAAAGCAGCCGTTTTTGACATCAGCTTTTTCACATGCACTCATTAAAGATTTTTTTAAAAACCAAAAAAGAGATTTTACCAAGTACTTCCCATGGGAACTACGGGACCGAGAAAGAGTCAGTCTCCGCTCTAAGGGGGAACCAACACAGTGTGAGAAATGACCAAGTACAGAAGTAATTATAACTCCAGACATAAAGTGATCTGTTCCATTTGAGCAATGCAGATGGAGCCCTTGGAAACTTCAGAGAAAAGGGATGGGTCACTGCTAAAATTAGTAGGGGAGGAAGCAGGAGGGGACAGCTTCCTGGAGAAAGTGGAGCATCTGAGCCAGGCCTGGAGGGATCGGGTGGATGTGCCCTATGTAGAAAGGAGACTGGGATGAGAGCAAAGAGCAGAGGCTGGCGGGCAGGAAGTGGAGGGAAGGAGAGGAGGTGTCTGGGGACAGGGACAAGTCCAGCCTTTTACACAGCAGCACTGCTGTACAATGAAGCTGGGAAGAAGCTCTGCTCTGGCCAAAGCACTAATGCTAAGGGTCCCTGCTACCTCGTCCGTGCCCCCCACCTCCCCGCCCCCCCAAGCTCCGTGGAGCTCAGGTTTAAAAACTGTAAGGAACTGGAACATTTTGTATTTCTAGTCCTTTTCCCTGCCACCTGCAACGGATCCCCCAGTCCTACCCCTTTCACAAGGAGTGAGGGTGGACAGCTGGACAACCAGTGTGGCCTCCCAAGTGGCCGTGGGAAGGGCTGGGCTGTCTGCTGCCCTCACTCTCTTCCGCCTGCTGTGAAATCCACATCAGCTGGAGATGCCCAAGAGATCTGTTTCCATCTGTTCTGGGCACGGCTGGTGAGAAAGCCTCAGGATTCGAAAGGCCAGTCCAGGGAGGGGGCAGGGTAAGAGCCCACTGCAAAGGCATGTTCAGCCAATCCTGGGAACAGCTGCCCAGCCATGGGGCCAGGAGGCTCCCCGCTTCCCAGCAACTCTCAAATCACCCATTTTGTAGCCTGGCTGCTAATGATGCAATTAAGTTCATCAGAAAGCATCTGTTCTGAATGATAGGCACACTGCTCTGAGAGAAGTGTGGGTATACTCTGAGAGAAGCTCAGAGTCGGGGGACTTGGGTGACTAAGCAACCAGGACTCTTGATGTTCCCAAGAGCCTCAAAACTACCCCTTGGGACCTTATCCAACCATCTTGAACTAGACCAGCAAGTCTCCTCTGAGCCCTCAGCCAAGACCTCAGGACGGAAGCTCGTTCAGGGACGTGCAGCTCTTCACAAGCCCGAGGGCTCACTGCCACCAGAACCCCTCCTGAGCTCCCCACAGCAATGTGAGAATGGACAGGGGATATCGTTTCAGGCAAATACTAGATGAGCAGCTGTCGTATTCAAGCACGGCTTCCTCCTAAAGGAGGGCTGGAGGCAAAGGTTCACTTACAGGGGGTGTTTATTCAGGTGGTGACCCCAAGGAGCAGGAGTGAGTTACAGTTTAAGAGGGAAACCAGGAAGAAGGGAGAGCCAATAAAAGATGCATTCCTGATGTAGCTTCCACAGGAGAAACAAGTGCTCAATTCCTTGGAAACTTCTAAAGAACGTGTGGAACACATCTCACAACTGCCCACCCGTCAGGTGAAAGGGGAAAGCACTTAGTCATAGGTTCCTGCCCTCTGTTGGTCAAGGGTAGCTCCGTGGGTGATAACCCTGCACAGTTCTAGGATGCACAGTGATACGTGTCAATATCACAGGGGCAGAAAGGCCCAGGACAGGAAGCGAGAGGTAGGCAGTATGGGCCCAGGTTAAGGTGCTGCCACTGCACATCCGTGAAGCTATTCAAAGTCTGTGACCCCCTGGGATCCGTATTCTGGCTGGAGTAAGAGGCGGCCTGAAGAGGGGCTTTCCAGAAAGCTTTGGAGTGTTGTGTCTGCTTCTACCATGTCTCTCCCTGGAGTCCAGGGCACAGGCTAAGCCTGCTTGAGACCTGCTGCTTGCCAAATCTGTATTAGTTTCTGATTGCTGCTTTAAGAAATTACCAGAAAATCAGTGGCTTAAAACAACATTAATATATTATTCTACAGTACTGGGGTCAGAAGTCCAACACAGGTCTCACTGCGCTAAAATTAAGGTATTGGCCAGGCTGTATTTCCTTTCTGGAGGATCCAGGAAAGAATCTGTTTTCTTCCCTTTTCCAGCCTCTAGAAGCTGCCTGCACTTCTTGGTTTGTGGCCCCTTTCTCTGTCTTCAAAGCCAGCAATGGCCACTTGCATCTTTCTCACATTACATCACTCTGCCTCTTTTGCCTCCCTCTTTTATTATAAGGACCCTTGTGATTACATTGGGGCACCTTAATAATCCAGGATAGTTTCCCCATCTTGAGGTCAGCTGATTAGCCAACTTAATTCTGCCTGCAATCTTAATTCCTTTTTGCCAATAACATAACATAACATATTCATCGGTTGTAGGGATTAGGATGTGGATGTCTTTTGAGTTACCATTATTCTGCCTGCCACAGATACTGTTCTGCCTTTCTTTGAAAAGAAGAGCTCATCATTTACACAGTTAATCAGGGTTGACTTTTTACACTGTCCTTGGAGCCAGGAAGGGAGAACCTGCTTGTCCCTGAAACTGTCCCTAAGATCCCACATGCTCTGGACACAGCAGCCTGCTCTGTCAAGGACATCTAAGCCCAGTACAGCTGCAGGTCAGCTTGGGCATCATGGGAAGAGCCTGAAGTTCTCAAAAGAAGAGGCTGAGCTCCTACCCCAACTCACTAACTAGCTAGTGGTGAGACCTGGAGCAGGTCACTCAACCTTTCTGAGTTTCCATACTCCCATCTGTACAGCAAGGCTAATGCCCTAGGGGGCTGTCAGGATTAGAAATCACTTTTTCTACCATTAAGAAAAAAATTGTTGAAGTCTCACCTTGTGACTGGCACAAGGCTAACTCTCTACCCTCATCAAGCTTGGATTTTAGTTGGGTCTAACTTGTGGGAAGTCCATAGACAGTCCTGGGAACACAGGTATGCAATAAATTGAAAACATCTTTTGAGCTCTCAAGCCTGCAATTCTCAAGAAAATAATATTATGTTTTAGTTATTTATTGATTTATAACATACAAAGTTAAGCAAAACCTTTGTTCGACTTGATCCTCACAACAATAATCCAGGGATGGGGCAGAGAGCAGCCCCTCCATGGTCCTTCTTGTGCCCACAGTGAAACCCTGTGCCCAATCCAAGCACCTCAGTCATGCACAGCAGGTCACCTCCTGCTCTGTTTCCATCCTCTCAGGTTAAGAATAAGAAACCAAAAACTAAAAAAAAAAAAAAAAAAAAAAGCCACACACACACACAATTAAATGGCTCTTCTCTAGCACTGCAGATGCAGTAACATATTTATCCCATGTTCTCACCTGTTATAAACGTTTTAACCATATTTGGGGGTGGAGGAGGGTGAGGAGCGTGTTTGCTTCTCTTTTTGCATTTAGCCCAGGCTGTTAGCTCCATGTTTTCTTGTCTCTCTCTCCCACAAAGCTGTGAACTCATCACCTAGGGGTAGCGGGTCTTACTCAGGAGGCCTCCATAGCAAGACTTAGGGAGGAACTTTGCAATTATTTAGCAGCCCTTGGGAAGCACTTCCTAAATCCAACTCCCTCACCTATCCCAGTCTCTTAGTGGGAGAGAACCCTAGAGAGTCCTCTCCAGAAGTCTCAGGTGGCTATCCCATGAAAGACAGTCTTTGGAAGGTTCTATTGTTATACTCAAGTTGACATGAATAAGCTTCAGCCAGCTGGCCCAAGGATCCAAGTGATACCAGCTCGTCCCCAACCTACAGAGTGATCATGGGGATGTCTGTGAACTGGCATCTGACAGTTCCCCGTCCCCCATCTCCAGTTCCTGGAAGGGAAGCTACAACCTAACGGTGCAAGGGAGGGGTGGCTTGATGTGGAAGGCAGTTGTCCCTCACTGTCCGGATTACCCAGCGCGTGCCTCTGCCTCCCGTTCCCACACTCTGCTGCTTTGCTACTGGGGCTCCTGTGCTCAGTTTGTCAGGCCTCCCAGGCTCAGCAGGCAGGAGGCCATAATTCTCAAGAATAAAGAAAACATTTTAGAGTCTGACAAGCCCAACATTTGCATGTCTGTTTTCAGAGAAATACCCATGTTGGGGGATTAATCCTCTTTCTTCTGCTCCCCCCGCCCCATCCAGCCCAAAGTGGGAAAACATTCTTGACATAGTTGCCTGAAAAGGATTTCTAAAGAGAAAAATACTGCCCATGCCCTGTGATTTCAGGCACTTAGTGTGAAAAGCACCCAAAGGAAGGTGATAGGGTAAAGAACAGAAAAGAAAAAAATCCTCTTTAGTCAAATAGATTGTTGATCTTAAAGTGGACAGTGCATTAGCTTTGTCTCTAGTCTCCAGAAATAGACATGCTCGTGCTCTACTTAAAAAGGCATGATTTCTGCACTAAGAGCAGAGCCTGTGCTCCCCTAGGCCGTGAATTGGGGGATAGTAAATGGGGAAAGGGGGATAGTAAATGGGGAATGGGGCCCAAGGCCCAGAGAAGCACTGGGCAGAGGAGAGAAACACAGGGTTTCTCTCTTTGGAGCATTTGACACTGGGACTTAGTCTTATCCCGATGCTAAGGGACTTTGAATTTGGAAGAGAAAAAATACATTTGACCTCATATTTGGGAAGTCCTGCTTCCCAAAGATCTGCCTCACTCTTGGGGAGGTCCTCTCTGATCTGCTCTGAGCATTAAAAGTAAATTTATGAAAGAATTCCTGGAGAAAAGCCAACCAGGGCGACTTGTCCTGAATCATTAAAGTTTCTGTCTTAAGAGATGATTTCCACAAAGGCCAACTCTATTCTCGTCTCTCAGGTTGGGAAGCTGATGACCTTCTAAGCAGTCAGGGCCCTCTGATGAGATGAACTTTGCTCCCATTGTTCCAAAGAAGGTGAACCTGTGCCCAGGAAAGCGATTGAAGATTGAGGGGCTGGTCCAGGCAGATGTAGCAAAAGGCAATTTTAAAGTTCTTAAGACAATGTGGGCATGCCCAAGATAACAGTCATGCACCCATCCATCCATTCAACAACTGAATGTTTATGTCGGCCAGAGCCCTGCATTAAATGGCGATTCCCTTCAACCTCGAGAGGGCGGGTAAGCCCACAAAGCCCTGGAAAGAAGATACGATGGGAAGCTCAGGAAATTCAGAGAGCCCACGGTGAGTGTGAGTGGACTGACTATGGTGGAGCCATGAAAGCATCTCAATACCAACCCCAGAGGCAAGGTCCAGCACGTGGTGGTGGAGGCAGGTGGTCCAGGACACCCTGGATGCTCAGAGAACTTCCTGTGGGCCAAGCCCAAAATGGCACAGGCTGAGGCAGCACATCCCACGTGTCTGTCAGGAGAGCAGTTTCCAAATGAAGCCATGGGGAAGGAGCCAGCAGGACAGGACCCTCTTCTCTGAGGAGCTGGGGACACGGGGAGAGCTCTTCACCTGAGCCTGGGCCAAGGGGAGGGAGTGCCTGGTGGGACCCAGTGCCCAGAACAAAGGAATTTGTGTCAGGGCCTCTGGGACAGGGACCAGGTGAGGCCAGCGGCATGAGGCCCAGGTGAGACTTGCGCTGCACAGTGACCATCTGGACATGCCCTCAAGCCACCACAAAGAACTGTCGCCTAATTGCTGGAAAGCAGAGGGCCGGGCTGGGGCAGACCCGAAAGGGGAACCTTGAGAAAAGAAACAGAGGGAGGCAGGAAAACCTTCTTTGGAACAATGGTAGTAAAGTTCATCTCATCAGAGGGGCCTTGTTGCTTACAAGGTCATCAGCTTCCCAACCTGAGAGACGGGGATAGGGTTGGCCTTTGTGGAAATCATCTCTTAAGACAGAATCATTAATAATTCACTCTAGTTGGCCTTTCTCCAGGAATCCCTGCACAAATTAACTTTATATGCTCAGAGCCGGTCAGAGAGGACCTCCCCAAGAGCGAGGCAGATGTTTGGGAAGTGAAACCAGAGACTTTGCCTTAAAGGAGACACATTCCCTCCTGCTCCCCACTAATCCTAGAGTCTGCAATAAGCTGTCTGAGATAAGGGGGGGCAAAGAAACCAGCCAGAGAAGAGCTGCAAAATTCCTGGAAGTTCTTGATCTGTAGTTCTTATCCCAAATGTGTGGCAATGAAAGAAAGCTGCCCACCACCTTTATGCCTTTCTCCCAGTAAAAGACTAATTTCAGCCGGGTGGGGTGGCTCACACCTGTAATCCCAGCACTCTGGGAGGCTGAGATGGGTGGATTGTCTGAGATCAGGAGATCGAGACCAGCCTGTCTAACATGGTGAAACCCTGTCTCTACTAAAATTACAAAAATTAGCCAGGTATGGTGGCACACACCTGTAGTCCTGGCTACTTGGGAGACTGAGGCAGGAGAATCGCTTCAACCTGGGAGGCAGAGGTTGCAGTGAGCCAAGATCGTGCCACTTCACTCCAGCCTGGGAGACAGAGTGAAACTCCGTCTCAAAATTAATTAATTAATTAATTAAAATAAAATAAAATAAAAGACTAATTTCAAAAATCCCTCTTAGGTACACAGCAGAGCATAGCATACAAAATGCATTTGGCCCTCTCACCCTGGGTTTCACTCTGGGATTTCCCTATAAGCATTTAGATTTCCTTCTGCATGACCCAACCTTAGGCTGGAAGGGAACCTTTGTCATCAGCTGACAGTGAGGAGTGGCAGGTAGACAGGCCCTAGGAGAAGGGGGAGGTCAGTGTCTGGATGGGACATCCAGCCCCAATTCTGACTCCCAAAAGGAAAGCATCAAGGCCCAGAAGCGTTCAAGCAGAGGTGAAAGCACACCACACACCAGCAGCATCTGCCTCACTGCCACCCCCAACCTCAACTTAACCACCCAATTCTGCTCAGAGCTGAACTGATTAGTCATTCATAATGCTGAAGTCATTAATTCAGGAAGGAAGCCACGCTAGCTGCCTCTTCTCACTGGGAGTTTGCTGCCGTTGCAAAACAGATGAGTAATCAGACATTCCGGGAGCCCTCGTTAAGCCCATTGCCAAGAAAGGTGTCTTGCAGCTCATTTGCTGGAGGGGGAAGCCACGCTACAGGCCCTGAGTCATGCTGGGTCCAGAGGAGGGCAAGGCCAAACTTGCCTGAGTGCAACATTGCATCACGGAGATCTGCGAAGGAGAGGCTTGCCCAGCCCCCAAGCTCCGCTGACCTCATCCACAGCCCCAGCTGGGGCTGACCCTCTGTGGGCTGCTCTGCTGCTTCTGCGGTTTGGGGAAACTCAAGGCGTCAGAGATAGACATCCTGGGAGGGACACCAGGTACTAGATATGTCCCTATATGACAGGTGCTAAAACTGAGGCTCACAAAGGCAGTGACACTTGCCTAGAGTCAAACCTAATTCAAACAGACTTAGGATAGAATTTCATCTCAGTTTTTTGTCCCCAGCAATTTTCGCTGCACCAAATTACATTAATAGGTAATGTTAAAGGCTTGACTGTGAATGGCAACATAGTGAAAACTGCCCATTGTCCAGAAGCAGGCAAGTACTTCAGAGAATTGTGGTCAAATAAAATGAAATGCTAACCATCCATCTAGAAAAGATTGTTACCGCTTTATATTCCGATATGGAGCTATCTCCAGGATATACGTTCTGTGGCTGCTGTTGTTGTTGTTATTATTATTTGCTTTCCATTGTTGAGATGGAGTTTCGGTCTTGTCGCCCAGGATCGAGTACAATGGCGTGATCTCGGTTCACTGCAACCTCCGCCTCCCAGGTTCAAGCAATTCTCCACCTCAGCCTCCCAAGTAGCTGGGATTACAGGCATGCTCCACCATGCCCAGCTAATTTTTGTATTTTCAGTAGAGACGGGGTTTCACCATGTTGGCGAGGCTGGTCTTGAACTCCTGATCTCAGGTGATCCACCTGCCTCAGCCTCCCAAAATGCTCTTAAATGGTTTTTAAGAGCAAGAAAGCAACTTGTGGAGAGAGTACGTATGGTGCACTACCGTGTGGAGGGACACACACACATACTCCCTAACACTTAATGTTCCAAAGGGGTGCAAGGACTGGCACTAGCCATGCGAGTTATTATCAGAGCATATTTTCCAACCCGTGCCCTGAGTCGAGCTTCCAAGAGTTCCTCTAACTCGTGGCCACTGAGCCTGGCCAGCCCCGTTTCCCTGTAGCCCTCCTCCACCCCGGTGCATCTCCATGCCTGAGTGTCCAGGTGCTCAGGAACCTCTGTGTAAGCAAAGCTCTGGGAGGGGCCCCTTGGTACCCCCTACTCCCCCTTCCCCTAGTGTCAGACAGCGGAAGCCCCGCTTCGAAGCTTGCCTGAGGTCAAAAAGGGACAGCTCCAGAAAGAAAATGCTTCGTGCCTCTGTGTCTTAAAGCTCTCCTTCTTTGTGAGTTGTCTGTTCACGCATAAAGACCACTGAGAGGAATCACCTTGAGCTCAATCAGCCACCACCTCATTATTTACCCACCAGCCTCTCCTTGGGTATTAACTCACACCCAGGGAACAGCAAAGATCTCAGGAGAGGGCCTGATTGCTCGCCTGCCCTCCAGACGGCTGCAGGGGACAAACTGCTCCCCAGCTGCTACTCCAGGCCCAGGGAGGAGGAACCATCTGAGCCATATCTGGCCAACCTGTGGTGAGAACAGCACCCCTGGGTAGGACTGAGTCCATCCACCATCCCTCAAGTCACCTGGAAAAGTTGCTTTAGGAACTCCTAATATCATTTTTCACCTCCCAAGGAGTTCACATCTATGCACATGTTTCCATCGTACGGACCAGGAAACAGGCTCAGAGAGGAGAAAGGAATTATGTACCTCGGTTTAGAGCCAAAGTGTCCTGCCTGCATTCCAGCTGTTTCCATCCATGGCCATGTCAACTGGCATCTGGAACTACTAGTAGCAGCATCCAGTCAATGTGAGTTGACTAAATGGAGGAAAATCTACTATGGTGCTTGGAAAGATTGGGACCCTCATGATTTAGGATATAAAGATTTGTTGTCTGGATGGAAGAAAGAACAGGGCAGTGCTATGGGGACACTAGGATGTTCTAAGGAAACACATCCACTAGTTTAGGGTAATCAGGTAATACTATTTATGGACTATTAATGATACATGAGGATCACACTCGGCCCGAGTTCTTTGCTTTGTTTCACTGTCTTACTCTGACATCCTCTCCTAAGTTGCAAGGCTTCTCCCTCCCACCTCCCTCTCCCAGCCATATCACCACCACCACCATATTTTAATTCCCCATTTTTCTTTTTCTTTTTGAGACAGAGTCTTCCTGTGTCACCCAGGCTGGAGTGTAATGGTGTGATCTCGGCTCACTGCAACCTCCACCTCCTGGATTCAAGCATTTCTCCTGCCTCAGCCCCCTAAGTAGTGGGGATTACAGGCGTGTGCCACCACGCCCAGCTTTTTTTTATTTTATTTTATTTTTTTCAGTAGAGGCAGGGTTTCATTCAGCATGTTGGTCAGTCTGGTATTGAACTCCTGACCTCAGGTGATCTGCCCACCTGGGCCTCCCAAAGTACTGGGATTACAGCCGCTGGGCTGGGCCCTTAGTCCCCATTTTTCTGTCCACCCTCCCTTTGGCACCATCACAAACCTCTCCCAGGCCGGACTGGGCTTGCCTTCATATTGACCACGCATATTTATGCTGGGATACTCTTTCCTTTTTGAGGTCCTTCCCTCGCTTATTGATGTGCTTATTAATTAATCAGATGTTTACTGAACACTTGCATGCAAGACACTTTACTAGTGTCACTGCATATGAATAATCATTGAAAATTACACAGAGTTTGGTATATCCTTCATAAGAACTAAAAAGGAAAAGTTACTCTAAAGAATCCTAAAATGAAATAACTTCTAAGCAACAAGATAGCAGTAAAAAGCTTGAGTTTTTATTAATGTATTATTATTATTTATTAATTATATTCCTCTGTCTGAAATCTTCCCTCAGTCACCAGGGCGGAATCGATAAATGGCAACGTTTTCCTGTCTGATGTTTTTAAACTACATTAAAAGGATGGAGTTTTAATTTCACATGCATTTGTTTCTGGGTCTTGGGTCTTTTTTTTTTTTTTCTTCTTCCTCAAAGCAGGTAAATGAGGTTCCAAACTTAGGATAATAAGTCTTACCAGTGAGGCACTTTTTAAAAAGTGAATCATTTCTCAGTTCTCCTTTGCTAATCTCTGTTAGTAACATTAATTATGAGTTTATGCAGTGTGCCCCAAGGCGAGCTCGGCTTTCCCAGGACAATTAAAGTTACTTAATTATTAAAAACTGTGTGTGCTGCTGCCCAGGGAGAAAGAGGCGGCCAGGGCCGGCTCTCGCAGCCCCCCATAGGAGTGACCCTACACTGTGGGAACCGGGCCCCTTTCCCTCACCATTGTAATTCTTTCAGTATAATCTATGAAAATCCCCTCCACCGCCACGGCCTCTCCCACCTCAGCGTGAGTGATTTCGAGACCGCTCAGCACTAAGTCCAGCCTGCCGGCTGGTCCCCGTCCCAGGGTGGAAGAGGGCCCTTGAGCCCGGAGGCGGAGGGAGATGAGTGGGCCTCTGCCCAGGGCTCTCGGGTGGAGCAAGGGCCTTGGGAAACGCTGAGCCCTTGGTTTGCTGGGTTGCTGTTGGGCCCACCCTCCCTCAGGCTTTCTGCCCCGTGGGAGCAGGATGAGCTGGACAGAAATGCCATCATGTGCCCTTATAGGGGGTGGGAGGGAAGGAGGGCTGATGTGGCCACGCTGCGCTTGGAGTGGGCATTTCCAAGAGTGGATGCTAATCTATAACAGCATTTTTTTTCTGGGTGGCTCTTTGATCATGCGCGTGAAAAAAAAACTATAGGTGGCCCTGGTTCTGCCATCCACACCCAAAGTGACCTTGGGCAAGCCATTTCTGTATTCGGAGTCTTGGCTTCGTAGTGAGAGGCAGCCTACGATCTGTAGGAGCCTCTCAGTCCTGGTACTTAGATGGAGTCTAACAGTTTCCCGGAAAGAAAACCTCTAATTTTCCATTTCATTTTCTACTTTCCTTCATTCACCCGGCGACTCTGTACACCATGCTGTAGGCACGGAGGCATGGACAGAGCAGACGCCCTGAAGGCCACAGCCTCTAATCCTATTGCTTGTCTTGCACGCAAGAGGAAAGGAGGCTGAGAAGGAAGGGGGCTGGTCCTAGGATCCCCCAGCGTGGCAGTGTGAGGCAGGCGGGGACCTAGTCCTCCCAACAGCCAGCCTGCTGAGCATGGCCAGGCCGCCGCTGCTGCCTCCTTCCTGGTTTTCGGTCTTCTCCCTTCCTGCTCTGTTTAACCCCTCCCACCATCAACTCCATCCCTGGGCTCCAAGTCTCTAGGGAAACATGCTCCAATAGAAATACGCTGGCCACAGGCTGGGCGCCGTGGCTCATGCCTGTAATCTCAGCACTTTGGGAGGCCGAGGCGGGTGGATCACAAGGTCAGGAGTTCAAGATCAGCCTGGCCAAGATGGTGAAACCCCGTCTCTACTAAAAATACAAAAATTAGCTGGGCGTGGTAGCGTGCGCCTGTAATCTCGGGAGGCTGAGGCAGGAAAATTGCTTGAACCGGGGAGGCAAACGTTGCAGTGAGCCGAGATCGCGGCCACTGCACTCCAGCCTGGGTGACAGAGTGAGACTCCGTCTCAAAAAAGAAATATACTGGGCACAAATGCAAGTCACACGAGCATTTCACATTTCCTACTGGCCACATTTTTAAAAAATGAAATAGAAACATGTGAAATTGGCCGGGCATGGTGGCTCAAGCCTGTAATCCCAGCACTTTGGGAGGCCGAGACGGGCGGATCACGAGGTCAGGAGATCGAGACCATCCTGGCTAACACGGTGAAACCCCGTCTCTACTAAAAAATACAAAAAACTAGCCGGGCAAGGTGGCGGCGCCTGTAGTCCCAGCTACTCGGGAGGCTGAGGCAGGAGAATGGCGTAAACCCGGGAGGCGGAGCTTGCAGTGAGCTGAGATCCCGCCACTGCACTCCAGCCTGGGCCACAGAGCCAGACTCCGTCTCAAAAAAAAACAAAAAAAACAAAAAAAACAAAAACAGAAACATGTGAAATTCACTTCATTGATATATTTTATTTAACCCACATATTCCAAATATTATCATTCCAACTTGTAATAGTATAACAATTATTAATTAATAGTATGTTTTATATGTTTGAACTAAATCTTCAAAACCCAGTGCCTATTTTGCCTTTAGAGCATGACTCCATTCAGTTAGTCCTTTTTTTTTTTTTTTTTTTTTTTTTGAGACAGAGTTTTGCTGTGTCACCCAGGCCAGAGTGCAGTGGTGCGATCTCTGATCATTGCAAACTCCGTCTCCCGGGTTCAAGCAATTCCTGCCTCAGTCTCCCAAGTAGCTGGGACTACAGGTGCATGTCACCATACCCAGCTTATTTTTGTATTTTTAGTAGAGACAGGGTTTCACCATGTTGCCCAGGATGGTCTTTAACTCCCGACCTCAGGTGATCCACCCTCCTTGACCTCCCAAAGTGCTGGGCATACAGGTGTGAGCCACCGCACCCAGCCTGGTTAGCCACATTTCAAGTGCTCAGTAGCCATTTGGAGGCAGGGGTTACTGTACTGGGTAGTGCAGGCCTCAGGTTTTTGGCATCTCTATCACTCCTCAATACTCTTCACTTCCTACAGGAACAAAAGGTTCCCACAAAATGCTCCTTAGACATATGAAACATTGACACCATGGAATACCACGTAGCCACACACCAAAAAACCAAGGACACTCTTTTATGGACCCATAGAAAGAGCACCAAGACATATCACAAAGTGAAAACGGCAAGATACAAACAGTGTATATGGAATTCCACCACTGCAGGAAATATACATATTTGGCGGTACAGGCACAGACTATCTGTAGGATTCTTAAGAAACTGAGAACATTGGCGGGGGAAACTGGATGGATGGAGGGCGGGTTGGGAGGAAGACTTTTCATAGCATGTATGCTTACACTTTTTGAATTGTGAATATGTGGATGTATCACTTATTCAAAAATTGAAACCAGAAGTTCAGTTAATGGGCACACCTTGGCACGTGTAGCCTGCCCGGGCACCTCTGTCCCTGCTCGGCGCTTGCCCTGGCTCCCCATGGCAGTGCCCCAGGAGGAGCAGGAACAGGTCAGTTCGCTGTTGTTCCTGCTGCTCCACAGTAGGAAGAGGGAGGCTTGGCAGAGGCCCAGGCAGGAAGACATGATATCAAGTGACTCTAAAGGGCCCTTTTGTCTCCGGAAAGACAGCAGTTTCCACTCAGCATCCCTGCCCCCACTGACAGCCCACTGGCTCTGGGATCCCCTCGCCACCTGCTGCAAGAGCATCATTTCTCCCCCGGAAGAGCCTCTGGGCCTGAGGTGGGGAGGGGAGGGGAGCACTGGCTGGGAAGGAGCATCATTCTAGCTTCCCAAAGGATGTCATTTGTTCCCAGAATGTCATTTCCAGAGGCATGATGCCACCCTGCCAGCTGTCCTCCAAATTTTGGCATCCCCAGCCTGCCTGTGGCAGAGCAATCTCACTAAGAAAACAGAGCACGAGCACGTGTGCATGTGTGTGTCCCCCTGTGAGCATCTATGGCCCGTGTACTGGCATGCATTCACTCCATTCATTAACTCCTTCAGAAGACATTCATTGAGCACCTACTATGTTCCAGCTACGCCCTTGGGATACATCCAGGAGCAAGACAGTAGAGGTCCTGCCCTCATAGAGCTTACAGTCCAGCAGGAGAAATTGACATTAAATTTTAAATAATTCAGTCCCACTTGTAGGGATAAGTGGAAGGAAAAGTACATGCAATCGGGGCACATGATCTAATGTAAGAGGCCAGGGAAGGTGGAGCAAAGAAACTGGCATTTAAACTGAGACTAAGAAATATATCAATCGGCTGAGCATGGTGGCTCACACCTGTGATCCAGCACTTTGGGAGGCCAAGGCGGGCGGATCACCTGAGGTCAGGAGTTGGAGGCCAGCCTGGCCAACATGGTGAAACGCTGTCCCTACTAAAAATACAGAAATCAGCCAGGCATGGTGACATGCACCTGTAATCCCAGCTACTCAGGAGGCTGAGGCAGAAGAACCGCTGGAGCCCAGGAGGTGGAGGTTGAAGTGAGCCGAGATCACACTACTGTACTCCAGTCTGGGCAATAAGAGCAAAACTCTGTCAAGAAAGAAAGAAAAGAAAGAGAGAAAGAGAGAAAGGCAGGCAGGCAGGCAAGAAGGAAGGAAGGAAGGGAGGAAGGAAGGAAGGAAGGAAGGAAGGAAGGAAGGAAGGAAGGAAGGAAGGAAGGAAGGAAGGAAGGAAGGGAGGGAGGGAGGGAGGGAGGGAGGGAGGGAGGGAGGGAGGGGGGGGAGGAAGGAAGGAAAGAAGGGAGGGAGGGAGGGAGGGAGGAAGGAAGGAAGGAAGGAAGGAAGGAAGGAAGGAAGGAAGGAAGGAAGGAAGGAAGGAGAAAGAAAGAAGTCTAGAGATGGTAAGAAGTGAAAAGTGGGCCTTCCACAGACAAGGAACCTGCTCCATGTCCTCGAAGAAACCATACCCCCTTAACATTGTTTTATTTGGAAATATATTTTAAATTTCAAAAAATTACAAAAATAAAAATAGTACAAAGAACACCTGTATATGTTTTACCCAGATGATTCACTATTGCTCCCATTTTACCCCACGTGCTTTATCCGTTGTGTGTGCATCATGCACTCTCTGACCACACACACACAGAATTATTTCCTGAACAATTTGAGGATACATTTCACACAGCATAGCCCTCTAGTGCTAAATACTCAGAATCAGATGTCCTTTCCAAGCTCCGTTTGCTCAGTTAGAGCACAAGAAGGATAAGCCCTGTCCTCTCCACCTCCCAGGGCAGCTGCAAGGAGCACGTGAGATCCTGCAAAGTCTTGGACACACAGCAAAACTATTATCTTTTTTGGAAGCACTTCTTGGAATTTGGAAATGAAAGGTGCTTTCCCAGAGAAATGCCCAGGTTCTCAGTCCCTCCAGGCAACAGTGTGCTCTTCAGCCAGGTCTGGGGTGTGTGTGTGTGTGTGTGTGTGTGTGTGTGTGTGTGTGTGTGTGTGTATAGGTCAGCAGTGTTCCCCCTGCAGCCCCTCCTCTCCATCAGGCAGCCAGAGCAGACTTGAGCCCTAGTGAGCGCCTTTCTGGCTGATCAGTTCCCCTGGCTCCAGGGAAGCCTTGGGAGGGCAACCGTGGCTTGAAAACAATGCTCACCCGCCCCTGGGAAGGGCTCCTTCTCCTTGAGGAAATGGAACAGAGCCAGCACAGAAACCCAGACCTGCATTCAGGGAGCCCACAGATACTCACAGAGCACAATACACAAGTGTGGGTCCTCTCAGCAAGTTTGGGGACCCATCTCCTTAATGAGAACAATAAATTCACACAAGGAAAGGTGGTCGCCAAGCAAAAGCAACTGACGCACTCCCCCGGCTTCCTTGTCCCCGGGGGACTACCCCCTCTGAGCGTGGGACCTGCAGAGTCAATAACTGGAAGGGACAAGGGCCAGACCTACGGAGCCAGAACTTCTGGGCTCAGAGCCTAGGAATGTGTATTTTTAAAAGCTTCCTGGAGGACAATCAGGTTTAGCAACCACTGGCCTAAATACACTGTGAGATCACTTCTAGCACTGAAATACTCTGGTCCTGTGAATAGGAACAGAGATCTAAAGGTAGAAGATACACAGACACGGTTAAATGGGGGTGCATTGATCCCGGGACCCCAAAAAGGCACTTGGTAATAGTTTCCACAGAGCTGAAACCTTAAGCTCTTTGCTGGCAGCCTGTGGATCCTGGAAGGGAAACGTGTACAGGCAGGCCTCAGCATGGGTGCAAGGATGTCTTCCAGCTCCTCTCCCTCCTCAGTCTGTCAAAACCATCCCTGATGTACAGATTCTGTCCCCAGACTGCAAGTTCTCCCTGGGTTGGGGAGGAGAGGTGGAGGAGAATCAGGCAGGCAGCCATGGTCTGCTCTAGCTGCACTGATAAGAACTGGTTGCTGGCTGGTGTGGACCAGCTCAGTGGAGCACAGCTGTGAGCAAGGCCAGGTGCAGTCGGCCTGAGTGAGCCCAGAGGGACCAGCTGCCCAGCCCAAGCTAGGGAGCAGTGCTCACTGACCACAGGGCAGTGGGGACCCTGTACTCTGCGTGGCTGGCTTATTTTTTTTTTTCTTGCACCAGTGACCCACACACCTCAATGGGGTCACTCTGCCTCTCACTGGAGGTTTCTTCTTGAGTTTCTAGGCAAACACTGGGGCTCTGGGGCCCTGCAACCTTATCCCTCCCATCATTAAACTGTGTGAGAGTCCCAGGGAGCCAAAAGCTGAGTCTCCCTCCTCCCCTGCCCCAGCACTCAGCATTGCCCCAGGCAGACAGCAGGCACTAAGGAAATGACGGAGAGAGGGAGGCAGGAATGGAAGGGAAAGGAGAAGGAAGAGGGGAGGAAGGGAGGGAGAAAGGAAGGAAGGCTGCAATAAATCTGCAATAAAACTCCATTCTTATTCGACCCACTGCCTCAGATTTCTCCCCAGGGCCTCTTCCAGGAAAGCTCCTTGGTGAAACCCAGTTCATAACTACTTCCCCTCCCTCCCACCACCACACTAGGACTTCTCTTGTGAGGGAAGAGTGAACTAAACTAAAAGCATGAACTAAATGGACTTTACAATGGTTTTCCAGACGTCAGAAGCCACCCACCTTGCACACAGAAGGAATAACTGACAGATCGAAAGAATCAGCATCTCTGAATGTCCAAATCTGTCCTATTCTTCAAGATCCAGAGGCAACAGCTACTTCTCAATGAAGTCTTCCTGGATGTCTCTAACTGGGGGTGATCTCTCCTCCTCTAAAACTACACAGCACATTACCCATCCTTCTTTGACTGATAGGCTGCAGCTTTTCTGCCTTATGATACAGCCATTTTGTGAGCATGGCAAGGGTGATACCAGGGAAATAGCAAAAGCTTGGCAGTCAGACGTTCCCAAGGTTAAATCCCACCTCTCCCTCTTACCAGCTGTGTGAGTGTGAAGGAGCTGCTTATCCTCGGTTTCTTCGTGTATCAAATCAGGATAATAACCACATGGCAAGTTTGTTGTAGGGATTACAATGTGATAGAGATTGGTGGGGTTCACATCATTCCCGTATATCCTTTCCCGTCCCAGGGAAATATTACACTTCTCTGTCCCGCTTGAAGTTAGGTGTGCCCATGTGACATCCTCTGGCCAATGACACGTGAGCAGAAGTCACGAGTGTCACCTCCAGGCAGAAGCATTTCAGAGTTGGTGCATGCTCTCTTCCCTGGGCGCAGCAACAGCCAGGAAAGAAAACAGCTCCCGTGTTGAGAAGGTGGCATCGTCGGATGGTACAGCGCCCTTTGGATTGGCAGCCATCAGCACATCCCTCTCCTGAAGAGCTGTTCAGAGGATGTAACATCAGTGAGAGACAAATGCCTGTTGCCTCCAGCCACTGAGATTCTGAGACTGTTTGTTACCACAGCATTACCTAACCTATTCTAATACAAGACACGATGTATGCAGGACCCTTTGCATGGCTCCGATACATAGTAAGTACTTGATAAATATGCCATGACTAAAGAAATAGCCAAACAAATCTGTGAACAAATGAATGGACTAGTCAATACGTCCGAACTAGAGCTGCACTCCCTCGGGAAAGCCTAGACAAGTCTCCTGGTGCCTTTAAGGTGAATGTAAATGCCTTATACAGATGCCACTGGTGGCCCCGTTACACCTGAACAGTAGGGATGGCTGTCCTTTATGACTTTTCTCCCTGCCTATCCAGGAATGCAGTGTCACCCATGCAAGCCCCACACCTCTCCCTGGACACCACCGCTCCCTGGACACCACCACTCCCTGCCACCTGTAACTGAAGATTCTGTGAGTTGGGGCTCTCGGATCGGGTGTGTATGCCATCAGGAGAGTCACACTCCCAGCAAAGTGACACTGGAGGATCCCTTGAGCCTCTCCACCACCCACAAGGCACAGTCCACAGCGAAGGGCCTGGGGAGAGGGAATCAGAGGCAACTAGTTGCTGTTCTTCTCTAGTCCTGGAAACTGAGGGGCCTTCACAGGAAGCTACTTCACACAACTCTGACCCATCCAGTTGAAAATAGACAGGCCTCAGCCCAGAAGGGAGCTGAAAACGGCCATGAGCAACCCCTGTGGAGTGCACAGGGGGTTGTAGTTTACCACATATTATTTTCATATCCAGTGTCTGCTGAGGTCCCAAAGCAACTCGATAAGGTTGCCTGGATTGGAATCACTAATGCCCCCATTTTACAAAAAAGGAAACTAAGGCTGGGATAGGGAGATCAATTCTTCCAGACACTCCACAATGTCTAGAGGAGCTGGACTCAGTCACTGCTATCAGGAGCTGGCCTGAGTATTCCCTCTGCCTACTGAAGGAGGGGCTGAGAGCTCTTTTTTTTATTTTTTCACATCAAGGACATCATTTTCTTCTGGCAGATACCTACTGCTTGATGAAGCAGGCGTATGGTGTGTTCATCAACAATGTTTAAAGACTGCTCCCCATAACTATAAAAGCAATAAAAAGGAGAGAGAGAGGGAGGAGAGAAAACAATACATCACCCAGGAAAAGAGGGGAAAGAGGAAAGCCTTCTTCTGAAGCACTAAGTTCCTGACCCCACTGCAATGCGAGGTGCGTGCATCCGAGGTAGCCAGCAGCAAAGCACCACGCATGTGATCAGAGTCACTGCTGAGTGGACCTGAGGCCAGAGCTGGGAACTAGCAAGGGCCAAGTCCAAAAGGAAAGGCGAAATGTAGCCGGGAGAGTAAGTGCCAGGTCAGGTGGTGGGGAGGAGGATGCTGAGGACAGGTCCGGAAAGCCTGGGGGCACCGGGAGTCCCCATTCTGTGGTGTTTGTGCAAGTTTGAGGACAGGTGTGGTGGCCACAGGGGCCCTGAGGGCAGGGCGTAGTTTCCTCTTCTGGCCGATGAAGGGGTTGACCCTGGCTTCCTCTGCTTGCCCCCAGCTCTGACGTTGAGATGGTTTTTCATGAACCAAAAGCTTTTCGATTCTCGATCTCTAGACCACTGAGGGCTGTGTCACATCCAGACTCAGAGCTAACCAGCAAGCACAGGAGCCGTCACTGCGCTGTCCCCTTCATACCTCCTGACCCAGCAAGGAGAACAGTTCATGCCTGCCATACTGATGGGGAAACTGAAGCTTTAAGAGGCGAAGGTTGGCCGGGCGCGGTGGCTCAAGCCTGTAATCCCAGCACTTTGGGAGGCCGAGGCGGGTGGATCACGAGGTCAGGAGATCGAGACTATCCTGGCTAATATGGTGAAACCCCGTCTCTACTAAAAATACAAAAAATTAGCCGGGCGTGGTGGCGGGCGCCTGTAGTCTCAGCTACTTGGGAGGCTGAGGCGGGAGAATGGCGTGAACCCGGGAGGCGGAGCTTGCAGTGAGCCGAGATCACGCCACTGCACTCCAGCCTGGGAGACACAGCGAGACTCCGTCTCAAAAAAAAAAAAAAAAAAAAAAAAAAAGAGGCGAAGGTACTTCCCGAAGTACCACAACTAGGAAGTGGAGAAATTTGAATGCACTCCCAGCTGACTGCAAATCTCAGGTTATTTCTACTGCATCAAGCTGCTTCCTAAGTTCAGAGTGAAGATCCACCCAGGGCCACAGTCCCCTGGGATCATTTTGCAGAAAGTTAGCCACCTACATGAACGAACTAAAAAAGAGCGGTGATAAGGTTCCATCTCTTCCCTTTCCTTTGCCCAAACAGAATGAGCACTCATATCAAGAGCAGCGGTGCAGAAAGCCATTTGCCCCCGTGCCCTTGCCAGAGACAAACAGATAACCCTTATTTGCAAGCTGGGTAAAATATTAGCTCAGCACCCAAGGGCGCTGTCCAATACAAGCAAGACAAAGTCCTTGGCTTTGGTTTGGGAGCTCAGAACTAAGCATCTACCCTACTGCGGTCCTCCCACCCCTCCCCCCCGGGTGCAGGGTCCCTTTCCCTCACCATTACAGCACTGCAATAAGGCAGCACAATGCCTCCGCAGCCTGGAGAGGCAAGGGAGAGCATAGTCCTCACGTCAAACTAAAGGTTCCCTAAGGTGCAGGGCTGTGTTCGCACCCTCTGCCTGCTCAGACAGCCATTCCAGGAAGTGATTTTGCTACTGCACGTACTCCTATGGGTGCCACCCACCCCCACTTTTGGTCTCACCCACTGTGACCAGGCAGAGACTCCACATCATGATGGCTTTCAAGAGGAACAGCTCCCACTCTCCTGGCTGGCTCAGGAGGGGAGTGGCCTCTCCCAGATGTACCAAAGTGTCTGTTCTCTGGGCCCTCAGTGGCATCTCCACTGCTGTTGTCTGCCCATTGGCTAAGCACCACATGCCCCAAGCCTGTGTCCACCACTGCTGTGGACATGCTCAGGCAACCAACTAGAATGGGAGCAGGCAGTGACAGATCTCAGATGGTGCTGGACAAGGGCTCTGGCCATCTCTTAAATACGCAGACATGTCAATTTTCAGTCACTATAGGGGCCAACTCGCCTTTCCAACTGGTTGATAAAACAAATGACCTACCTGGAAATTGACTTCCCCTCCTTAACTCGACTGATGTTAAAATCTTAGGAAGTAAGACATTGGTGCTGGCAATAAACCTCACCCACCAGAGCACATGAAGAATAAAAACAAACAAACCAAACTCTTAGGTGGTTGGCAGTGTAAGCACAGCAATGACTTTTGGACTGATGGCTCCAACCACAGGACTGGAACCTAAAATAACCCAGGCAATGAGCCCCAAATAAACGAAACAGGCAGAAGATCTCTCTGGTCTGTACTTACTAGTCATGTTTTGAGGCCACCTGGGAATACACTGTCACTCTGTTTGTTCTTGTTAGACCCTGGACTAGCAGCCACCCCAATCCCTCCACCCTATGCCTCAGAGCCTTTGTTTATGTTGTTCTCTGTCTAGAAGGACCTTCTCTACCTCATTCATTCCTGCATAAGCTCAATGCCACCCCCTCAGTGAAGCCTCCCGTAACCTACACAGCCCTGAACTTCACAATCACAGTTACTTGTTTTTTCTCTAATCATCTCCTATTTTAAGTGTGGCTATTGGACAGTACTTGCCATGTTTTACTATACTTAGCTCTTTTAAACATCAGATTTCTAGAATACTTCAAATTATTTCTAAGGAGAGAATATATTTTGCAAACCCCAAACCTGTCTTGTTGTAGCTGTTGGGCAGTTTATTGCATAAATTAGTGAGAGTCTGGATAAAATACCTTTATAATTATAAACTACTTGATCCTCAAAGCATCCCTCCAATAGGAAAGGACAACTATTACTACTCCCATTTAACAAATGAGATCCACATCACAGGCTGACACTCATTCACTCAAGTTAAATGTGTGCAAATTTCCAGTCTAGAAAAGTGCTTCTCGATGTGCACACGAATTTCCTGGGGAGCTTGGAAAGATGCAGACTCCGATTCAGCAGCTCTGGTATGGGGCCTGAGATTCTGCATTTCAAACATATCCCCAGGTGACATTACGCTGCTGGCGCGGGGGCCACATTGCCAGTCTCACCTCCCTAACAGGGTGGCTGAGAGGAAGAAAAGACCCGGTTAGTGTGAGTACGTAGCTGGAACTGATGTCTCTGAAACCTTAGGAAGGAGGATGGATACACATCATTATATCCACTTCACAGAGGTGAAAACTGAGGGTCTGAGAGACAAAGTGACTCCTCCAAGATCTAACGCACCCTCTGATACCAGTTCAGTACTGTTCAGACTGCCGTCTACTGCTCTGCATTTCAGGGGGATTCCGAAATGAAGGTACCACATCCTGTCCTCAGCAAAGTGACGAGGGTGACACACCTGCACCTGCAGGGACTATAATACAAAATTGAGCGAGAGAAAAACCAAAAGTCCAGAGGCGGGTGAGCACGTGCCAGCCAGATCTTATGCAAATATGTGCCGCATCTTTTGTTTCCTACCCATGGCTCAATTAGACTGGAGATGGGGGTCTTCTTGTATCAACCCAATCCCTTTAAAAAAAAAAGAAAGAAAAAAATAGTGGCTTTAGGATTTTTCTTTTAAGCACTGAACCTCTTCAGTGGAAAGTGCTGCCCTTCCGACCTGTTGATGTAATTGCCATAATTGAAGATTCCAGGCTCCCATGTGAGTGGACAGGGCCCCATTCATCCATCGGGTCAGCGAAGTGTAAACCTGCTGAGTCCTTCAGATGCCCTGGCCGCAACCGCCCCCCACAGCCCCCTCCAGCCCTGCAGCCTGGGCTCCCCGCAACGCCAGGGCAGCCAGGCCCAGGCCGGTCCCTCCTGCAATCTGGGAATGGTGCCTAATTAAGGGGTCTGTTCTCATCTCCATGGGGCCGACTTAACGCCTTCTGACAGTAATGAGAGCCACACGTGTGGGGGTGGGGGGTGGGAAGGACGGCCCACCTGCTGTCTTAGCACCCTATTAAACAGCAAGTCTAACACACACACACTCACACACTCACACACACAGACACACATTG
This sequence comes from Macaca thibetana thibetana, assembly GCF_024542745.1. Lineage (NCBI taxonomy): Eukaryota > Metazoa > Chordata > Mammalia > Primates > Cercopithecidae > Macaca > Macaca thibetana. The sequence continues at coordinate 4,295,497 of NC_065579.1, read as the reverse complement.
CAGTCCTGCAGTAACCACCATCAGACCTTTAAAGCTACAAGGAGCTGCTCCAATTCTGAAAGAGGAAGGAACCAAAGAGAAGAAATAAACTGCCCAAGGGCACACAGTGAGTCACTGCCATTGGGACCCAGGTGTCCTGTTGCACCTCACAGCACAGACTTCCCCTGTGGAGGGTGGGGCCCTCCACTGCAACCCCAGGGGAGCACATATGAGTGTTGGGGCCGAGGAGGAGGCAGTCTCGACTACTCTGGAGCAGCCAGTTGCAGAGGGCCGGGCACAGCAGAGCAGAAAGGAGCTCTGAGAGCAGATTCCACCAGGGGCTTCTGTCTCCAGGACACCCTTTGATACAAGACAAAGCCAGCCTCAGAGGGGGACACTCACTGCTGCTGGTGGATCCTTCCGGCATCCAAAAGGAGTTGGTCTTGGTTTCCTTCTTGTGCATGCTTTGTGTCCCTGTCTAGCCTCCTACCAGTTTCCCGTCCTCACAGTCCTCAGTTCCAGCCCCCTCTCCTGTCTGCTTCCCATGAGCAGCTTAAGTAGCTACTCTGTGCCGATTCTCTTCTGTTTTCCCAACAGAGCAACTTTGCACAGTGCTGGGCACATGGTGAACACTCAGTAAATATTTAGCAAATATAATAAAAGTCAAGCTGATGTTAGCTCCAGCTCTAAGACATGTTAGTTCATTGTGTTAGTCATAATTTTGTTTATAGGCAGGGCCAGAGAAGCCTGCTGAGATGCAGGTACAGTAAAAATGCTGAAAATAACATGGACCAAATCTCTGCAATACTGGCCCATTAATAAAGATGGTGAATGAATGAAAGGAATGGAATATTTCAGTTATGTTCAATTCCAATTCTAATTCCAATGGCAAGGTGATGAATCCCAAAAAAGAAGCCAACATATCCTGGTTACTAACGATGTAATCTGGATATGCAGACTCCTCCCAGAAGCTCCGTCACTGGCACCTCTGCTACCATCTTTCCTCTTTGGACCTCCCAGTCCTCTCTGCACACTAGCGCTCAGTATGGTGGATCTCTCTACTTGTATTATGTCACACCCTTGCTCAAAAGCCTTCAGTGGTTCCCTGTTTCCCCCTGCATAAAATCTGCACCACCCGGCTCTCGGGGACCTTGTTGGTCTGGTTTGGCGTCAGCTCAATACCACAGTTTCCCACTTCTCTCCAGAGCACTGCTTCCCTCTGCTTTGGTCAAACTGGTTTCCTTACCCAACTCAGACAGTATACAGTAGGGAGGGGGAGTAACGATAAAATTTGCAGCCAACAAAGCCAGGTATGAGTCTCCCATTCACCATCGGATCTCTCTGAGTCTAGTTCCCCAAGGGTAAAATGGAAATGATAATTATATTCACTTTGTAGAGTCAGCATGAGGATTTTGTGATATAATGGATGTTAAAGGACTTTACAAACTGTAAAGGGCCAAAGGACTGTTGTTCATATCTAGCCATGGATTATTCCCAACTCCAGCACTGTCTTTGATCTCATGACTTACTTTACCTTGCCCTTCTCCGTATCTTACACCCACTTAAACCCAACTCCAGCCCTGCCACCCATAGAAAACCATACCTGATCACTACAGTTCTCACTGATCCTGGCTTTTAAAGTCATCCCCATAAAGCATCTTGATTTGCTCACTGTATCTTATGCATGTTCACCTTAGAACTCCAAGTTTATGATTATTTACCTACAGATGATATAAAAATTCAGGTTGCTTACAGTTAAAAAATAAGTACATTTATAATAGCAATAGCAAAGGTCAAGATAAAAATTAAGCAAAGGTCAAGCAAAAATAAAGTGCTTAGCAAAGGTCAAGATAAAAATAAAGTGAAAAACCAGAAATGTCAATTTTTTGGCTAAGGCGTATTAGTTTGCTAGGGCTGCCATTCCAAAACACTGTAGACTAGGTGGCTTAAACAACAGAAATGGATTTTCTCACAGTTCTGGAGGCTGGAAGTCCAAGATCAGGGTGCCAGCAGGGTGGGTTTCTGGTAAGGGCTTTCTCCCTGGCTTGTAGACAGCTGACTTAACTTCTAGTTATGGCCTCACATGGCAAAGAGAGAGAGTGTGTGTGGGCAAGCTGTCTAATTTCTCTTCTTTCTTCTTACAAAGGTGCTAATCCCATCATGAAGGCACCACCCTTAGGAATTCATCTAAGCCTGATTACCTCCCAAAGGCCTCATCTCTAAATACCATCACATTCGAGGTTCAGGTTTCAACACATGAATTTATGGAGGGGCACAATTCAGTCCATTGCAGGGAAAAAAAGTACAATAGTGCCCCTTTTTAAGAGACAGCTTAAGTGACTACTGCAGCTAAGTATCCTTGGAGGATAAACTTCATTTCCTCTTGCTCACATTTCTACACAGGGGAGACTTGCTCTCCCCAGAATACGAAGTAGGAGGGTTGGAGTGAGCCTTTCCCATCTCTCTCCCCTTGGGGAGGAGGAATAACTAACAATGGGTGACCCGTAGATATTCACGGAGTGAGGGACACCAGGAGACAGTCACTGCCTTTTGCTCCTTTGGGCTCCTCAGAGCAGAGCAGGCGCCTGCTTTCCAGCCTCTCTTAGAGTTCTGTGATAAGCTGCCTGCTGGGTGAATCACCCCTCTCGCCACCCACCACCACTACCAAACAGGATGGTCACTATTCTCCTGCTGCTTCTACCCCACTGGTTTTCTAGAAGCAGGCCCATAATCTTTCCCCTGTGGTAGCTTGAAAAAGTGGACTCACGGTCTGCACGGAAGAACACGCAGATCCCAAAGTCTAGCTCAGGGAGGAAGTGTGAGGTCCTACCCCCTCCCCCAACACAGCGGTTAGAAGAGAGGCCTGCCATTTTGGAAGCTTACTTGCCATCTGACATGGTTTGGCTGTGTCCCCACCCAAATCTCATCTTGAGTTGTAGTTTCCAGAATCCCCACATGTCATGGGAGGACCTGGTGGGAGGTAATTGAGTCATGGGGGCCGTTTCCACCATGCTGTTCTCATGACAGTGACTGGGTCCTCATAAGAGCTGATGACTTTACAAGGGGCTTCCCCCTTCACCTGACATTCTCCCTCCTGCTGCCCCGGGAGAGCTGCCTTCCACTGTGATTTTAAGTTTCCTGAGGTCTGTCAGCCATGCAGAACTGTGAATAAATTAAACCTCTTCTCTTTATTTTTATTTTTAATTTTTTGAGAAGGAGTCTTGCTCTGTTGCCCAGGCTGGAGTGCAGTGGCGAGATCTTGGCTCACTGAAACCTCTGCTTCCGGGATTCAAGTGATTCTTCTGCCTCAGCCTCCTGAGTAGCTGTGATTACAGGTGCCCACCACCATGCTCAGCTAATTTTTGTATTTTTAGTAGAGACAGGTGTCACCATGTTGGCCAGAGTGGTCTCGAACTCCTGACCTCAGGGGATCGACCCGACTTGACCTCCCAAAGTGCTGGGATTACAGGCATAAGCCACCGTGCCTGGCCCCTCTTTCTTTATAAATGACTCAGTCTCAGGTATCTCTTCATAGCAGTGTGAGAATGGACTAATACACCATCAATCCAGCTGATGCTCTGAAGTGCATTCGGCCAATGGTCTTGAGTCTATTCTCAATCACCCCTAAAGGGAAGGAGAGATGGCTTTAGACAATCCAGCAAGCACCAGTGTGAACTACGAGCTTCTTGATAGCCAAATATCACTGACAAAAAGTAGAAATATGACTAACGTGAAAGAGAAAAACTATGGCCTGATAGAAGGGACATTTAGTAACATCATGAATGAGGTCCTCAATGATGGCTTAGCAGAAGACGCCAAGATGGCCAGCTTTTGTAACAGAGTGGAATAAAAACTAAGGGCAAGGTATTTGTTATTCAGTGTAAGGGATCTAGACTAATACCATTCAAACCTCTTGCTTTCTGTTGACCCAATCAGATATAAGGAAAGGGCTTAATTTATTGTCTCAATCATGTTTGGGGCAGGAAAGAAATACCAGACAATTTAAAATTAACCTTTACACTACCATAACCATGAGAATAAAAACTCTTATGACTCTTTGGAAAGTAATTTTATAATATTTATTGAGAGTCTTAATAATGCCCTTCTCTTTAACTAGAAATTCCACTTCTATAAATTTATCCTGAGAAAAATAAAATGTTAAAAGGTTAGATTCTTAAACATATTAGGAAAATCATGGTACATAAGTGATGAAAAATTATGCAGTCATTTGAAATGAAACATGAGGAATTTATGTTGCTGTAATGTTATATGACAAAAGCATGTAATAAGTTATATACAAGGTATATATTGTACATACAGTGATCATAATCATGTAAAATCATAAAGAAAAGGAAGAAAAAGGGCAAGTAATGAGTAGTTATCTTCTTTCACCTTATCTGTATTTTTCTATTTTTTTCCAGTAAGCATACATTATTTAGAATTGAAAATAAAATAAACCATAAACCATAATTATATATATATATATCTCATATATATATATATATATATATCTCCTCTTTCTTCTTACAAAGGTGCTAATCCCATCATGAAGGCACCACCCTTAGGAATTCATCTAAACCTGATTACCTCCCAAAGGCCTCATCTCTAAATACTATCACATTCGAGGTTCAGGTTTCAACTCATGAATTTATGGAGGGGCACAATTCAGTCCATTGCAGGGAAAAAAAGTACAATTGTGCCCCTTTTTAAGAGACAGGTTAAGTGACTACTGCAGCTAGAGGATAATCTTCATTTCCTCTTCCTCACATTTCTACACAGGGGAGACTTGCTCTCCCCAGAATATGAAGTAGGAGGGTTGGAGTGAGCCTTTCCCATCTCTCTCCCCTTGGGGAGGAGGAATAACTAACAATGGGTGACCCGTAGGTGTTCACGGAGTGAGGGACATCAGGAGACAGTCACTGCCTTTTGCTCCTTTGGACTCCTCAGAGCAGAGCAGGCGCCTGCTTTCCAGCCTCTCTTAGAGTTCTGTGATAAGCTGCCTGCTGGGTGAATCACCCCTCTCGGCCACCCACCACCACTACCAACAGGATGGTCACTATTCTCCTGCTGCTTCTACCCCACTGGTTTTCTAGAAGCAGGCCCATAATCTTATATATATATATATATATATATCTTATGTATATGATATATATATCTTATGTATATATCTTCATACTTTAGATACCAGCCTGGAAGACAATGGAGCTGTCGTTCTGTTATAAAAATTAAGAGAAGTCCGCAGAACCTGCCTTTTTCTAAATAAGAAGCTTTGGAAGTGACTGGACACTTTTGGCCATTGTAGTTCACAGGTAGCCTCTCTGGGGGCAATAGACAGACTTTTTCACTTCTTCTATTTACTCCCCAAATGCTTGATTATATAGCTTGTCACCTGCCAGTGGGGCCAGCTAGCTAGTTGCTGGGTTGAGTGGTTAATCCAATGATTTGTATAGCTGGCTCACTAAGGAAATCATAGGTACTCGATATATGGCTACTGAATGATTCAATGAATGATTGAATTAGTTATCATTTAACCTATTGGCTGGGAAGTACTGAAAGAATTAAAACACTCTTAATATGCTTCAGGTCCAGCCTGCACTCACTCCCTTCAGGGATCCCTGCTGGACCACTTTGCCCTTGGTCCTTTCTCCAGCAGAAATAATCTCTCCTCTACCCCTGTCTCCACCCCCACATTCCCTTATGGCCTGGTACAGACCATTATTTGAGTCATTATCATAGCCTTGATGCAATTTGTTTATTTGTCTGACTTCCTCACTTGACTCTGAGCTCTTTGCGACAAGGTTTTGCATGTTGTTCATTTTTAAAAATCTGCCTCTAAGGTTATAAGCAGAGCCCAGGACATATTTATTCAACATGACATTTCATAGGGGTTCAGCAAATGTTTGCAAACAAACAAAATGAATGCAGGACAAGGGTATTTTGAGTACCAATGAGCCATCCAGCCCTGAGCTAGGTTTCAGTCTCTGAGCGCATGAAGAAGGAACCACGGGAGAATTAGCATAACTGTCACCAGCCTTCATGGCCATCCATCGTTTACTTGTTTCTTTTCACTTGTAGATTATAAATGCCATGAAGATAGAGGCTGTCTATCTTCCTGTCTGTCTTATTCACCTAACTAACCCCAGCAACTCACACCATGCCGTGGAAGGCATTCAAAAACTTTATGCTGAAGCAATAAGTGGATGGCAAAGGCACCCCAATTTTCAGTATTGATTTCCTCCAACTGTAGTTACTGAGCAAAACAGCCCAGGCTGGAGTGCAGTGGTGGGATTACGGCTTACTGCAGCCTCGACATCCTGGACTTAAGTGATCCTCTCATCACAACCTCTGGAATAGCTGCAGCTACAGGTGTGTGCCACCACGACTAGTTAATATTTATTTATTTATTTATTTATTTATCTATCTATCTATCTATTTTTTGAGAGAGACAGAGATCTCATTTTGTTGCCCAGATTGATCTCAAACTCCTAGCTTCAAGCAATCCTCCTGCCTTGGCCTCCCAAAGAGCTAGGTGTGAGCCACTGTGCCTGGCCCTCGTGCTTTCTTATTGAGAGCCAAGTATAGTTGGAGACTGGTGGAGGTTTTCTCTCCCCAGTGGAAGGTTGCCTGGAGACTTTGGCAAGAGCCACAGCAGTTCCTAAAAGGAAAAGAAACCTCAAAGGAGAATGCTAATCTCCCCAGTCAGGTGAATGAGCAACAACAGGTAACAAATAATTCACCCCAATGATCCCTCACAATTACATGCCTGTCTTTAAATCTCCTTATACAAGCTGACTTCCTTAGAAAAAACAGGTAAAATCAGAAAGCAAGAAAGCAAGGAAGGGAAGGGAAGGAAGGGAAGGGAAGGGAAGGGAAGGGAAGGGAAGGGAAGGGAAGGGAAGGGAAGGGAAGGGAAGGGAAAGGAAGCGAACGGAAGGGAAGGGAAGGGAAGGGAAAAAAAGAATGAGTCCTTAAATTCTTGAGACAAATTCAGTTACAGGACATAGGGCTCTATCCTGACATTTTGCAAAACTACATCCTAGCCTATCCTTTGCTCAGCTCTACATCAGCCAAAGCCTCAGTTATAAATAAATTCACAAATATATGGAACTCTGGGCTACGCCTCAAGGCCAACGTTCCTCATTCATGTGTGCATTCACTGGCTCCAGCTCTCCCTGGAAACATCCTTTTCGATGTAGCAGCCCAAATCATCCTAAGAGGACATTCTCCAACTTTAGTGCACCTAAGAATCAACAGGCAGATTTCCGGGACCTGTTCCAGAAACACGGATTCAGTAGGTTTAGGGTGGAAGTTTGGAATCTGCATTTTAACCAACTCCCTGCTATGGACTGAATTGTTTCACCCCCAAATTCATATACTGAAGCCCTCACCGGTAATGTGATGGCATTTGGAGATGGGGCCTTTTGGAGGTCATTAGGTTTAGATGAGGTCATGAGGGAGGGGACTCCATGATGGATGGGATTAGTGCCCTTATAAGAGGACATGCCAGAGAGCTCTCTCTGCTCTCAAGTACCCAGGAAAGACCATGACAACACACAGCCAGACGAGAGTTGTCTGTAAGCCAGGAAGCGCCCTCACCAAACAGACACAGACCCTGCTAGCACCTTACTCTTGGGCATTCAGCCTCCAGAACTGGGAGACGATTGATCCCTGCTGTGAAGGTATTTTGTTAAGGCAGCAAAAGCTGACTGAGATACTCCCCCGATCATTCTAATGTCCAGTGCCAAGGGCCTGTGCTTTGAAAATCTGTATTCTAGTCTTAAGCCAAAACTCTCCTCCCTGCTTCTCCAACCACTACTTGAGCTTTCTTCTTCCTAATGGCTCTCTCAGGCGTCTGGACAGGCTTCTTCTTGGGTACAAGTCACATTCATGTCACTGACCTGTGACTTTGTCTTTGTTTCCCGAATGCATCACACAGTGCATGGACTAGGGCAGGCATTCAGAAAGCGTTCATTTCATGATTGAATAGGTGAATGAATGACTGAGCAAATGAATGAATTTATAACACATCTCTAATCCTTCCAACTCTAACTTGAGGAAGCTATGACTTGCTTTCAAGATCATTTTCCAGGCCTGGCGTGGTGGCTCATGCCTGTAATCCCAGCACTTTGGGAGGCTGAGGCAGGTGGATCACCTGAGGTCAGGAGTTCAAGACCAGCCTTGCCAACATGGTGAAACCCTGTCTCTACTAAATATACAAAAATTAGGCAGGCTTGGCGGCAGGTGCCTGTAATCCCAGTTACTCGGGAGGCTGGCGCAGGAGAATTGCTTGGACCCAGAGGCAGAGGTTGCAGTGAGCCAAGATCGCACCACTGCACTCCAGCCTGGGCAACAAGAGCAAAACTCTGTCTGAAAAAATTAAATAAATAATAAGATTATTTTGCATTCATTCTATTACTTTGTGGGAATGTTTCAGAGTCATTGCTTGGGAATCCAGCAGTGAAAAGTGGCCCACAAATACAATCTAAAGGAGGCCCTCCGGTTGTTCACTAAAACTCAGAGAAGATCATTTTCCAATCAGAGACATGCACAGGTGGAATGGTGCTGGGATCTTCCCTTCCCTGCAGGAAAGCCCTGGTCAGCCAGGTCAGATGTGGGTAGATGGTACGCTCTTCTCCGCCGAGTGCTGAGCGAAGCCTTGGGCTGGAAATCCAGATACGGAGGTTGAGGACACATTTGGAATTAAAACACAATAAGCCCCTTCATTCCTTCCCCATTCACATCTTCCATTCTTAAGGCTGGGAAAAAAAAGACCCCTTACTCCCTCATGCAAGACTGCCCCCAGGCTTAATCAGAGCCTTAACTGCTGTCTCTGGCTGTGTTGTAAGCACCGTGACAATGTTCGGGTTAGGTGTTTAGAACAGTATGATGTCAGTTGGGCTTGTGATGAAAGAGTTGCTGACAGACAGTGCAAGCCAACACCATGAGAACAGCTCAGGCTATGAGGTCATTCAGTCCAACAGGTAGGCAGTTCTGTTTTCTTAGCCCTGACATTCGATGCCCCGCCAGTTATTCAATAACCAGAAATGAGGCGACTCCTACAAATTCCTGGATCTCCATGGGGATGGCGAAGGAGGGGCTGCGCTTTGTCTGCCAGACTGTGGGTTTGATCAAGGGCACCGGAGGAGAAGCCAGAACTGGCAACCTGCCCCCAGGAAGATGGGTAGATGGAAGAAAACGCAAGAAAGATAATCAGAGGCAAGTGGGATCATTTCTGCAGAGGTGAAAAATGATTCTGCATCCCATTTAATCCAATCATGCCCTGCTCCGAGAGAGGAAAGTGAAACACCCTCAGACCGAACTCAGATAAACGAAGCAGCCAGTTCATAGCAAATTTGCTTTTCAAAAGACTGGGAGATAGGGGAATTGGTGGAGCTTTTTTTCTGTTTGTTGAGGAGGGAGATTATTTATTAACTTGTTTATTTTACTACCCAATACATACCACACATAGGACCCTACATGCAAAGATTTCATAGCTTTAAGAACATGAAATATTTTAATGAGAGACTGTAATTAATGTTTCAAAATGTAAGTTCAAGCCAAACCTACTTTTGTTTGAACATTTCATAGAAGTTAAAGGAAACAGAGGTTGTAGGTTTTGTTTTTTTAATTTTACGTGTTTATTTACTTAGAGACAGAGTCTCACCTTGTCACCCAGGCTGGAGTGCAGTGGCACCATCTCAGTTCACTGCAGCCTCGACCTCCCAGGCTCAAGTGATCCTCCTGCTTCAGCCCCAAGTAGCTGGGACTACAAACGTGCACTGCTATACCTGGATAATTTTGTGTATTTTTCATAGAGACAGGGTTTCGCCGTGTTGCTCAGGCTGATCTCCAACTCCTGAGCTCAAGCAATCAGCCCACCTCGGCCTCTTGAAGTGCTGGGATTACAGGTGTGAGGCACTGCATCCAGCCTTTAGATTTTGTTTTTAAGCATAACATTGGAGATGGAGTGATCTTTTCGCTTCTCAGGGGGCTGCCATAACAAAGAACCATAAATTGAGTGGCTTAAAAGACCAAAACTAGGCCAGGCACGGTGGCTCATGCCTGTAGTCCCAGCACTTTGGGAGGCCGAGGGGGTGGATCATCTGAGGTCAGGAGTTCAAGACCAACCTGGCCAACATAGAGAAAACCCGCCTCTACTAAATATACAAAAATTAGCCAGGTGTAGTGGCAGGTGCCAGTAATCCCACCCACTCAGGGGGCTGAGGCAGGAGAATCACTTGAAGCCGGGAGGCAGAGGTTGCAGTGAGCTGAGATCGCACCGTTGCACTCCAGCCTGGGCAACAGAGCGAGGCACTTGTCTCAAAAAAAAAAAAAAAAAAAAAAAGACCAAAAATGTATTATGTCATGGTCTGGAGGCCAGCAATCTAAAACCAAGGAGTCAGCAGTACCATGCTTCCTCCGAACCCTGTAAGGGAAACTCCTTCCTTACCTCTTCCTAGTCTCTGGTGCTTGCCAGCAATTTGCAGCATTCTTCAGCCAGCAGCTACATCACTCAACTTCTGCCTCCATCGTCACATGGTCTTCTCGCCTCGTGTGTCTCTGTCTCTGTGTCTCATCTACTTTTATGACACCACTCATACTGGATTAAGGGCCCACCCTATTCCATTATGACCTCATCTTAATTAATTACATCTGCAATGGCCTTATTTCCAAATAAGGTCAATGCTGAGGATCTGGAGGTGAAGACTGAATATCTTTTTAGGGGACACAATGCAACCCCCAACAGCTATAATCAGACCAGCTCATAAAAGAAAAACACAGAGCTCACAGCCTCCAACTAGCTCGTATCAGCACTGGCAAGGCCGTTTTGCATCAGCAAAGTTACTGATACATCAGTGATTCTTTCCAAAGAGGGGAACAAACCATTCATTCATCAATTATTTTTATTAATAGTAGTAGAACTAATATACTAATAGTACTACTAATAGTAAAAATAATTGAGGACATGCAGTATATGAACAGGTAAAAGCCAAACTGTTGTGGTAGAAGGCTGAGAGGGCTTATAAGAGCCCCTCCTGCTCAGCACCACCCCAGGCCCTAATCCCACATTCCCTGGGGATGAAAGGCCTTGAGGCATGGTTTAAAAGTCGTTAGACTACCCATGGAGAAACTGAGGCCCAGAGGGGCAGCAGTGAAAACCTTCTCCAGGGACACACACAGTAAGTCTATGGCAGGCAGGACTGGAACCTGGGCCCTTCCCTGATTTCTAGTTCAAAGCCTTCTGTACACGCTCATGTTCTTGGGGTAAAGAGAACAAGAAGATGGAGTTTCATGCTCTCTGGTCTTCCTTTTCAACCAGACTGACTCTCTGTTCCTGCAACCTCCTCTGTGTCCCCACACTGCATTTCCTGGCAAGGAACATCATTCACATCCAGCCCTAGGCCCCGGGTATGTGCTGTGATTCTCATCCCAGGGGCAGGGGAAGGGACTCGATGACTCTCTGGGTCTTTTCCAGTCCAGGGCTACTGCAGCCGCAATTAGGCTTCCAAATTCTGGTTCTAGTCTGCCACTTCCTTGCTCTGTAACCCTGATGAGGTCCAAACTCTCTGGCAGTTACCCCACTGCCACAATGGCCCTTCCATCCCTCTCTGGAGGAGGAAAATCAAGGTTCACAAAACACAAATGGGGAGTTGTTTTTTCACAAGTTTGCTCTGAACCCATCTTTTCCTGATCCACATAACTGACAGAGACACAATGAGTTGGGGTGTGTTGGGGGGCGATGCATAGACTTCAAAAAGGAAAAAAGCCCCCAAGGACATTTCCAACTCAATCTGGGACAGTTGAGAAATCCATACGCAAAAAACCACCCCTGAAACCCAGGTTTTTTAGTCCAACCAACTAAACCCTGGGAGGACCTTCCAAGGAGGCAGAGGTGCCATCATGAAATGCCCTGTTCACATCAGAGGTCAGTCTGACTTCTGTCCATTAAAATTACTCTCTAGAGACTCATTGCAGCCTTCAAGGGTGTTGACTCTGGAGTCACTCTCCTACCAATCAATGGAAGGGCAGTAGTTTGGAGGAATCTCCAGAGAGTAGTGCCTCTAGGAGTCACAATCGGCCTCGATGTGTGGATTCAGGACATCTGCATTCCAGCCTGGGCTCTGCTACTTACCAGCAGATAACTTGGGACTAATCTCTTAAGTACTCTTGAGCCTGTCTCAGAGCTGTAAATTGCAGCAGCATTCATTCAACACTAATTGGGCACCTACAACGTGCCCAGTGCAGTGCAGAAGGATGGCATATTTTGCCCCTCTCTACTTCACAGGCTGCTGTGACTATCAGGCTATTCGGAGTCTGGAAGTGGCTGCTACATGGTTGTGATGTGTAAATATTGTTTCTACTATAGGCCTCCCATGGAGTGGGAGACCCCTCCTCAGCATGTCCCCTACCCCTCGGATGTTCATGCTCTGATTTCATATCAAAGCAATGTGATTAGCTCTGAGGTTTTTCATGATTTTCCTTCATAAGACCCATGTTGAGGGCTAAAGTGACACCTGAAAAAGTAGGATTCATGCAAATAGGCATTCTCTAATTTATCTTTTAAAATGGTGAATGGTTTGGACTTTGCCTTATTCATCCTACAGGGTCATGCACACAGTACATGCTCAATGAATATGTTGAATGAATAAATTAGCGAATGAATGCATAAAGGCAAACCTTGCCTCCAAGAAGGAGAATTAGTAAAATGGAATCAGAAGGAAGGAAAAATTTTCCATGAGTTTATTTTACCCATCTCCCAGGATACCAGCATCCTCTCTAACCCTCTCCAGCTCCTGTGAATGACTCAAGATTGTGCATTCCCTCTCCAGCTATGACATGAAAACCCTGCATCCAGTGATCTTCATGCACTGTCAGGAGGCCAGGTGCAACTCCAGGAGCTCAGGCTGCCGACATCTTATTATAGCAGTCGTACGAAGGAAGTGGGCGACGCGGGTGTCCCCCACCACCCTCGCACTAACTGCTAGCGCCAAGAGGAATATTTTCATCCAGTCTTTCTCCCCCTTTCTTTCTTCTTTTAAGCTTCTTCCAGTGATAAAAGCTGGAGCAAATTGAAATTGGCAGCTCTGTGGTCTTCAAGCAATAGGAAAAGTACTAGAGATCATGTGAACGACACTTTTGAAAACCTTTAAAAAAAATCTAATCTTGCCTCAATAAAAACGACATCATGTCACTGTAATCGGCAGGGGAAAGGCTTGGAAGTTGCTGGCAGTGGCCCAGCAGAGTTCAGGGGTTATGCTGGCGGTGGTGATTTCCCACGGGAAAGGTAGACAAAGAGTACTGCCTCTCAGGTGAGCCTCTAGGCCTGTCAGGTACAAGGCGGAGTGGGGAGGAATAAGGCCCCCCCGCCCCCCACCATGCCGAAGTCTTCCCGTAATCTCCGGCACTGCTGTAACAGCACTCAGAGGCGGGCTCCTCCACCCTCCTCTCCCACCTGCCCTTCTATCTAATGGAGCTTTTGGCTGTGCTCCTCCCTCTGGTTGGATGACTTTAAGGGAGAGATGAGACAACAGCTAACCTGGGAAGTCTCGATGACAATAAATCTCCTGGTGAGGGCACAGATCTAGAGCCAAGGAGGGTGGCACTAAATGCCCCAATTGCACTCAAGGGTGGAGTCCTTGCAAATTCACCCCTATGTGGTGTGAGCCAAGGACAACAATCAAATGGCAGGTTGACCACGCTGTAGCTGGCCATTCTGCACGGCGGCTGCTTTAGCCTGGGAAGTGCAGTGCTCAGAGCTGGTTTTCACAGCACTGCCGCTTACTTTCCATGGGTAGTTACTGTCTACTACTAGCCAGTAATCCATTAGCATGGATGGGTATATAAGGGACAGGCAAGAATGGCTGCTGCAGGGTTTGAGGGACAGGGGCCACAGATGGAAGGGTTACTTTTCATGATCTACCCTTTTGTACTGGTTGACATTTTTAAACATGTTTTTAAGTTCAATCATTCAATAGATAAGGAAACAAATCCATTAGCAGCAAATGAGCCCTCAGATGATGCCTGCCTCTCCTGCACCCCCCTCATCTCCCTTCTCAGACTGGGGGACACAGGCCCCTTCAGGGATACAGAGTGGCCCAGCGGGGGGAAATCTGGAATTTCACTTTTACTCGAAGGGCAGAGGGAGAGGCAGAGACATTTCTTTTTTTTTTTTTTTTTTGAGATGGAGTCTCACTCTGTCGCCCAGGCTGGAGTGCAACAGTGTGATCTTGGCTCACTGCAACCTCCTCCTGGATTCAAGTGATTCTCCTGCCTCAGCCTCCTGAGTAGCTGGGATTACAGGCATGTGCCACCACGCCCGGCTGGTTTTTGTATTTTTAGTAGAGACGGGGTTTCACCATGTTGGTCAGGCTGGTCTCATACCCCTAACCTCAGAATCTGCCCACCTCGGCCTCCCAAAGTGCTGGGATTACAGGCGTGAGCCATTGTGCCGGGCCAAGACATCATTTTTATATAAAAAGAAACATGGGTGCAATAGCTCACGCCTATAATCCCCGCACTTTGGGAGGTGGAGGCGGGCGGATCACTTGAGGTCAGGCGTTCAAGACCAGCCTGGCCAACATGGTAAAACTCCATCTGTACTAAAAATACAAAAATTGGCCAGCGAGGTGGCACGAACCTGTAGTCCCAGCTGCTCAGGAGGCTAAGGCAGGAGAATCACTTGAATCCGGGAGGTGGAGGTTGCAGTGAGCCAAAATGGCACCACCGCACTCCAGCATGGATGACAGAGTGAGACCCTGTCTCAAAAAAAAAACAAGAACCCATGTGGAGTACAATGCAACATGTACTTGCATGAGTAAGAGGAAACATAATACAGTGTCTCATCCTTACCATATGCCATATACCAACAAGCCAACCATCGAGCCCGGGATGCACTCAGTGCTGGCTCTTGTGTTTAAGGGCCTCTGAGGCTGCAGGGGAGTTTGAGGTTGTACCTCCCTCCAGGGGCTGCACACGGAAGCAGAGCCTAGTTGCCATCCATAACCTAGACGGCAGGTGTTCAGAGAGCTGGTGGAGGCTGGAGTGATGGTTGCCTGGAAAGGCAGGAAGGATCTTGATTGGCTGAGGCCACTGAGGGCTAGGAGACTGTATGAGCAAATGTCGGCAGTGGCTTGGCCTTAGAAGGTTGGTCCTGGGACAGAGACAAGTATGAGGGGCAGCATAGAGACAACAAAAGTGGACCCAGATTATAGAAGGCTCCCACGGGGGACTCACAGAGTTTACACTCCAGGTGGCCAGCGAGTGCCACCCAAACTTGCCTCTGCACCTGCTGTGTTCAACCCTCACAATACGTCCAAAATCCAACTACCTCTTTCCTGCCATTCTATTCCAAGCCACCTTCACTTCTTACCTGGATTAAGGTTGCAGTTTACCTCTATCCTTGCCTACACAGAGCGGCCAAAGTGATCCTTCACAAAGATGAAGCATGTCAGCCGGGCGCAGTGGTCACACCTGTAATCCCAGCACTTTGGGAGACTGAGATGGGCAGATCACGAGGTCAGGAAATCGAGACCATTCTGGCTAACATGATGAAACTCCATCTCTACTAAAATACAAAAAAGTAATCAGGCATGGTGGCACGCGCCTGTAGTCCCAGCTACTCAGGAGGCTGAGGCAGGAGAATCGCTTGAACCAGGGAAGTGGAGGTTGCAGTGAGGTTGAGTGGAGGTTGCGCCACTGCACTCCAGCCTGGGCAACAGAGCAAGACTCCGTCTCATAAGTAAATGAATAAATAAATAAATAAATAAACAAGGAGCATGTCATGTAACCGCTTTGCTCAAAACTTTGCAATGGCTCCTGCCTCCCCGAGAGCAATAGCTAGATCTTTAGAATGCTCCTTCCCACCAGCCTGCACCATCAGGCCCCAATCGCTCTCACTCTCAGCTCCATCTCCCTCCTCTTCCCCTTGCTCACTTTGCCCCGGTCACTCTGGCCTTCTGGCTGTTCCTAGAGCAGGTGGTCCTGCCTCAGAGCCTCTGTGCCTGCTGTTCCCTCACTCTAGAAAGCTTCCCCCAGCAAGCTTAAAGTCAAAGTCATCTCTCTAAGGCCTTTCCTGAGCATGCAATTTAAACCTGCACCCTCCCGGCACTCCCCTTCCCCTTTCCCCATTTAATGTCCCTCTATAGTACCAATCACC
Organism: Macaca thibetana thibetana; assembly: GCF_024542745.1. Classification (NCBI taxonomy): domain Eukaryota; kingdom Metazoa; phylum Chordata; class Mammalia; order Primates; family Cercopithecidae; genus Macaca; species Macaca thibetana. The sequence goes on along the minus strand of NC_065579.1, from coordinate 4,279,362 downwards.
TTGTAAAATAGCATCCAACTCATTTATTTATTTTGCTTATCTATCTCATCTAAAATGTAGGCTCCACAAGCATACGATTTTTTTTTTTTATTTCTGCTTTGTCAGAGTGTAATGTCAGGCAAATTCTTCCTTCGGAAGAGTTCCCACTAATACATGTTGAAGGAATGAGGGAAATTTGAAAAAATCCCCATTAGATCACCACAATAACAGTTGCTACAGGCAAGATCCTTTGATGGATTCTAAATTTAGTGGACAGAAGTGTAAGCAGAAATAGACCATTTGCATAGTCTTGAAGTACTCCCCTCCACCCTCTACAAAAAATACTTAGGAAATACAAAGGGAAAATTGTAACTTTACAGTGAATCATCCTTGCAGAAACCACTTCAACCGAGTGATCATGGCTAACATCGGCCGTGAGATAAAGTGGCATCATGGAACCCCTGACATGCCTGGGAAGGGCACGTTCTCTCTGTGATGTCCTTCCAATAAAGCAGCTCCTTGACACAATCCTGAGAAGACACCAAACAAACACAAATGGAAGAGCAGGCTACAAAATCACTAACTAGTCCCCTAAGCCGCCACCGAGTGCAGGAGAGTAAGGACATGGGACCTCTACATGCACTGTGGAATCCCAGATGGAATCCAACAACAGAAAAAAGGACTTGAGTAGGAAAAAATGGTAAAATCCAAATCGAGTCTGCCATTTATAGTATTGTAGCAAGATTATTTTCTTAATTTTGATGACTATTCCATGGTTGTGTAAGACTAACATAAGGGGAAGCAGGTTAGAGGGTAAAAGAGAGTTCACTGTACTATTTTTGCAACTTCTCTGTAGATCTAAAATTATCTCAAAGTAAAACATTTTGAAAAAGAATCATCAGAGGTAACTGCAAATTTGTCAGTCTTCTTTCACAGAACTTTGTACTTCTCAGCAGAGAGGAGGGAAACTCAGTCTAGAGATATCATTATTAAACGTGGAATTTGGAAGAAGGGTCTGCCAGTTAGTTGCTCAAGTAACAAACCTGGTGTCTTTTTTTTTTTTTTTTAAAGGTCTCACTCTGTTGCCCAGGCTGGAGTGCAGTGGCACGATCACAGCTCACTACAGCCTTGACCTCTTACAAACAGGTGATCCTCCCACCTCAGCCTTTCGAGTAGCTGAGACCACAGCTGGGCACCACCACACCCTGCTAATTTTTTTTTTTTTTTTTTTTGCAGAGATGGAGTCTCCCTATGTTGTCCAGGCTGCTCTCAAACTCCTAGGCTCAAGCCATCCTCCCACCTTGGCCTCCCAAAGTGCTGGGACCACAGGCACGAGCCACCACAACCCACTCACTCAGTGTCGTCTTTGGACCCCTCTTTCGCCATCATGGTCCAATCCAGTCACCAAGACTTGTCGGGTCTCTTAATCTCTTGAATCCCTCCTGCTCTCCAGCCCCACCAGCCCCTCAGAGGCCAGCCTTTCTCTTCTCATCCGGGTTACTGCTGCAGCCTCCTCTGGAGTAAGGGGAAAACACTGAAACTCTAGGGAAGGGTGCCCTTTGCAGACCTGGAAAGGCTCTTCCTTGCAAATGAATGTCATGGAGTCACCTTGAAACCAGGGAGAGGGAAAAGCAATGTACATGATACGGAAACCGGGATGAAAAACTGCCTCAACCCTACCAACAAGTGCAAGGAAAAATCTACAAAACTGAAAAGTCCATCTTGGTCATTCTACACAGTCTTTATTCTGTGAGAGAAAGCAGTGTCCCCCACTCAGGATATCAAAGACTGAGCTCCCACGTTATCTCCAGGTTTTACTCAAAGAACTCTGCATATTTGGGTATTATTTTTATCTCTCCCTTTCGTTTATTGTCTCAGGGTAAACACTTGTGATTCATAAATGCCTTAAGAGTGAATCAGTATTCTCCTGTTCAAACCAATAGAGGCCACATCAAACAATAACCTACAAGGTATTATTAATCATTAAATAGCACATATATGAGCACTCAGGCAAGGGAGCCATTTTTCTTTTCTTTTCTTGTTTGTTTGTTTGAAGGAAATTAACAAAGTACAAACCTTGACTTCGACCTATTCAGGAAAAAAGTATTTTTTTTTAACCATTAAAAAAATCAAGGCTAAAAAGGGCAAATATTTCACGTGGGAAAGTGCTCCTTCGTTTGGGAGACTTCCTTCAGCCATTAAACTATGGCCTGGATTTCAAACTGTAGCAGTTACTTTTTCCATAAGCTCACACCCTCGAAAAATGAACATTCTCAACCATGGTCGGTAGAAGCAAGAGTCCATTGTAGAATTTCTACGCCGTAGCCACACCTGGGTGCAAACTGACAGGTAGGCAAGTCCAGAGCACACCTGCTCTACTGAAGAAGAAGAAACCAAGTCATGCCAAATACACTGTAAGCACAGCCGTCACAGGACCTCCCCCTCCTTCTCCCCTATACACACTAAAGAAGGTCCTCTAGGCTCAAAAATGGGGTTCCTCCCTCTATGGATGGTAGATCAACGGTATCACCCCTCACAGATATGGAGGCGCTAAAACATGAATGATTTTTTAACAATATTTCTTCTCCCTGTCCCTCAGGAAGCATCTCTGCTGATACCACGACTGAATGGACACGTGAATCTAGCACGTGCAGTCGGAGGCCCACAGAACTGGGATGGTCATGTATCCCAGCTTATGCCAGTTGTGCCAACATCAGTGTTACTAGCATTATCTTCCACTCTCAAAAGGGTTCCAGTTTGAACCCTAAATGATACGGTCACCTCCACAGAACTGGAGCAGGGAGGGTCTTGGGCGTTCATCTTTCCCACCAATCTTATCTCCTACAAGTGAGATGGGGGTCCAAGGAGGGTCTGCCCACATTTATGCTTTTGATTTGCCCCTCCCTCTGCAGCCCTTCCCATGCCCTCCTGTCCCCATGAGGGAGGGAGGACCACCCGCACATCCTGCACGCCAGGCCCATATTGACGCCTGATGCTTTTGCCTCCATTCAGATCTCTTCTTTCTGTGAACCTGAGGCTCGTTTCAATTATTCAAGGCAGGACCACAACAAGCTCTGCATCTGCCTGCACACAAAGCCAAAATCACAGTGCTTGGGTGGTGGGGACCCTTTTCCCTGAAAAAGAAGGAGTCAGATCATTTTTTAAGGTCTCTCCCAGCCCTAGAACCTGTGATTCATAAGAAATTGGCTGAAGCTTTTGGTTTGCCAATATACTCATGAACCAATTTACCAGGGTGGTTGCCATCCATTTCTTTGAAAACATTAGCACCTTGTGAATTTTCATGAGATGAACGAGGGTACCCATCTTACGTATCAGAGATGTTTACTATACAGTAATAATAAAGGTAGCTGAGAACTTATATTGTATTTACAAAATGCCAGGCACTGTAGTAAGCACATTACATATATTGGTCCTCAGAACACTCTTATAAGGTAGGTACAATGAATATCTCCCCATTGAACAGATAGGTAAATCAAGGTACAGAATTGTTATGTCATGCAGCTAGAACGCAAGTAAGTGGAACACGAACCCAGGCAGTCTGGCTCCAGAGCTGGCCTTTTCACCACCCTGCTATCCAGTTTCTCCTGAATATCTACGTAGATATATGTTCAGCATTCCTAACCGAAATAATCAGCAGGCCAGTCAAATCTCAGCTGTAAAACACTTGAAGTTCACAGAGCAAGTCACTATTTAAATCTTGGAGGGCATTTCACCTCCGCTTTATAGCCCCCTTTACCGATATCACTCAGCATCGTAAAACAACCAGGTGTGCTGGGGTGCTCTGTCAAAACAGGTGTTTCTGTGTGCTGTGTTTACACTTATTTAACCCAGGGTGTCTGGGCACAATTGCTATTTATTTCTTAGTTATACAGACTCTTCCACGGGGAGCTCGTATGAAAAGAGGTGTGAGGTGGGAAAACAGGTGAGTAACGGCCCTACCTCAGGACCTTTGGCTGGGCTTGTGTACTACCCTGGCAACTGCCCACTGGGCTCACCTGTCCCAGGTGCCCTCCACACTTTCTTTTCCAGTCTTCCAGAAGGACCATTGATCTGCCTACTGGCCTTTTTTCCCTTTCCATCTGCTTTCCAGCAGTGGAACCTGCCTGCTTAAATCTTACTTATTAACTACACATAGATATGGCAGACTGTGATTACAGTAGAATTGTTTGGGAGCTCAGTATCTTGCCTCTTCCCACGTACCTTACCCTGGGAATTGCTTTGTACTTGCATATTGCCATGTGGTGGTGTGTCTTTAATAACCATCAATAAAGATAGGCCTGGGAAACCTGGGACAGCCACAGCCACCTGACTGCACAGAATGGAGCTGTCTGCAGAGGTATCCCGGCTACCCAGAGGTGGTCACCAGGAGCGGTCAAAGTAAACCCACCCCCTTTGATTCTGCAGCCAAAAAGAATTTAGAAGAATATGCTCACCATCTGAGGGTTCCCTGAATCCAATAAAACCTGTTCTTAAGTCTAAGTTCATTTACGAATTTATTCTCCAAATATTTGAGAGTGACTGTTCTGTGAAAAGTATTCTACCTAATACTATGAGGTGTTTCGTAGCTTCTTTAGCAGAAAGGCAAAGGATGTGGGAGGTAAGGAGAATCTTTTTTTTTTTTTTTTTTTTTTAGACAGGGTCTAGCTCTGTCATCTAGGCTGGAGTGCAGTGGCACAATCTTGGCTCACTGCAGCCTTCGCCTCCCGGGTTCAAGTGATCCTCCCACCTCAGCCTCTCAAGTAGCTGAGACTACAGGCACGTACCATCATGCCCAGCTAATTTTTGTATTTTTCTGTGGAGATAGGATTTCGCCATGTTGCCTGGGCTGGTCTTGAAATCCTGGGCTCAAGTGATCCAGCCACCTAGGCCTCCCAAAGTGCTGGGATGACAGGCGTGAGCCACTGTGCCTAGCTGGGAAATTTTTATAGTATAAGCCTGGGGTGTCACACTCTGCACAGATTAATAGCGCTTGAAGAGCAGGCAGGGATGGAAGGAACTGTCAAAAGAGGTATGTAATTTTGCCTTGCATGTAGTAGGTGCTCAAGAATATTTATTGAGTGGAATTAAGTTAAACAGACAATTAGAAATTGGATGGTCTTAGCCCCTGACTATACTGTCTGTCATCAGTGCAGGTTCACTCAATACAAAGAAAATGAGCTGAGACTCTACCCCTCCATCCAGGTGACAGATGGTTTTAGATGCCGAGTCTAGGTCTGCCCCAGGTGCCAGGGCTTTGAGGGCAGGGGAGGAGATGAGTAGCCACCCACAACAAGGAGACCAAATTCTTGAACTTGAGTACTGGGGTGCCTCTGTGATGGTGAGAGCCTATGGAGATAAAGGTCACAGCTGGATACATGTATGATATATGCACAGCGTGGCAACCTCCTCCAGGAGCCAGCGACGTGCTTGGACTTTATCAGGAGACCTCCCATCAGGTCAGGTGAGCCTGGCACACACCAGCACGCTGCAAGAGAGCCCGCTCTCCCTGAGTCCTCTCAGATTTCAACCAACGCTGGTCTGTGGAGGTCCAAGCCCACAAAAGGACAGACTCCTTTTCCCTACTAAACACAATGTCAGTACTCCGAGTGGGGCTGAGGGAATCCAAAAATGAGCTCTGTCATGTAGACAGTTGCCCACGGTGGTTGAGGAACTATGGAGATTCATGCTCGGTCCTTTCTCGGAAGCTCCAAGGATTCAGTGTACTGCCTCACCCGTTGTTCTGAGCCGCTGTCTGCCAACCTCCTGCCCCAAACCATCACCCCTAAAATGAGCAGCAGGGTATGGTCCCCGTAATTCCCCAGTCCTGGTCTTCATTTCCAAACAACCCCACAGCCTTTTCCAGCCTATGGGATTATATATGCATATACACACACACACACACACAAATGTGTATATATATGTGTGTATATATATAAAATGTGCATGTATACACATATACATAAAAAGTGTGTGTGTATATATACATACATACATCAGATAGATATACATGTATTTTTTTACTTTAAGTTCCGGGATACACGTGCAGAACGTGCAGGTTTGTTACATAGGTATACATGTACCATGGTGCTTTGCTGCACCCATCAACCCATCATCTAGGTTTTAAGCCCTGCATGTATTAGGTATTTGTCCTATTGCTCTCCCTCCCCTTGCCCCCCACCCTCTGACAGGCCCCAGTGTGTGTGGTTCCCTTCCCTGTGTCCATGTGTTCTCATTGTTCAACTCTCATTTATGAGTGAGAACATGCAGAGTTTGGTTTTCTGTTCCTGTGTTAGTTTGCTGAGAATGATGACTTCCAGCTTCATCCATATCTCTGCAAAGGACATGATCTCAGCATACGTATGTTTATTGCAGCACTATTCACAATAGCAAAGAATTGGAACCAACCCAATGCCCATCAATGATAGACTGAATAAAGAAAATGTGGCACATATACACACCATGGAAGCCTACGGGATTTTATGTTACACCTATGGCAGCACAAACAGCATGGAACGAACAACTAACTAGTACAAAGTGATGCAGCTTCCAGAATTCTACAAGGGCCCTCATTCTCAAACCTGGTCTTCTTTTCTGACATCTTCCCAGAAAGGCTTTCGGCACTAAATGCTGAACCAGGCAGCTCTACCCTCAGTTCAGGGAAGCCTAGGACCCTACCTCTGTGTGTCATTTCCAGAATCTGCTCAGCCATCTTTTTGCTAAGTGGGATCCTTCCCCTATGTCTCTCCCTTCTGATTTTCCTCCACAAGAACAGGACCTTCCCTCACTTCCTCTTCCCACAAACATGTGCCTGTCCTCTGGATTACTGACATTCTTTACCAGCTTAACAGACATCTCTTTTGTCCTCTCTGTTCCAGTTTCTGGAAATCTGATTCTTGTCCATGGCTTTCCCTAAGAAAGAGAAGTCAGCACTCTCCTGGCCTGTAAGCTCCTTTCTCCACCCTGTCTCTCTAGAGGTAGTATTTTCCAGAACGCCTGTCTATCCCATATCCGGAGTCCCCAACAGCCCGCAGTCCAGCCAAACGTCTCCTGCACTGACCACAGAAGTCCAGTCTCTCCCCACCTGGGATGCCCAACAAAGCCCTTCCAGCCTAGACAGTCTAGAACAAATGGCTATGTATGAGGACAAAATGCTACAGTGGACTTGAAAGTGCCTCGTCAACTGTCAAGTAATACCATGTGGGCGACACGTACCTTAGGTACCTCCCACTCTGTGGAAGAGACCAGAAGTCCCAGTCATGCTAGAGCCCGTCAGTCTGTCTTTCTTTCTTTCTTTTTTTTTTTTTTAGACACAGTCTCAGTATGTTGTCCAGGCTGGAGTGCAGTGGTGCAATCTCAGCTCACTGCAATCTCTGCCTCCCGGGTTCAAGTGATTCTCATGCCTCAGCCTCTGAGTAGTGAGGACTACAGGCACGCGTCACCACGCCCAGCTAATTTTTTGTATTTTTGGTAGAGACGGGGTTTCGCCATGTTGGCCAGGCTGGTCTCAAACTCCTGGCCTTAAGTGATCCACCCGCCTCAGCCTTCCAAAGTGCCGGGATTACAGGTGTGATCAACCATGCCCAGCCCTATCATCTTGAGCTCAGCTGTGGCGGCTGCCCAGACCATCTTCTCTTCTTCGCTATGCCTGACATCTAAAAGGAAAATACATATTTCATTTGCAAACATCATCTCTCCACCACTTGGAAGATCCATTATTTTTCTCACTTCTCCCTCTCCTAAATGTGAAGCTGGCCAGCAGCAGTGTCTTGGTGTTCCAGCCCCTTCGCTGTATTCCTACCATCATGTCTTCTCTGGTCCTGAGATAAAAGCTCAGCACCACTGGAGCACTGATTCCAGAGCTAGAATTATTGCCTCCTCTAATCCGCCTTTCAGAGCGCAAATCAGGGGAACACACTGGCAATTATAAGGAGAGAGGACATGTGGCTTGGCTTGGTTTGGTTGACTGAGAGGCAGCCTGCCTATCCTGGACAGACCCTGCAAAAGGCTTCCTATGTCCTGGAGCTGAGAAATTAAGATCCCTTCTTTTTCAGAGAATATAGGGTGATGAGCAAATCTGAGAAAGGAGAATCACAGCACAGCAAACCTGGGACTGTGCTCTGTGACCCTACCAACATCACTCACCAGCAGACAGCTCAGGGTCTTAGCTGTAAAATTCATGTTTGGTGGTAACGTTAGTCACTTGCTGTAGATGATACTTGAAAATGTTTTTCTCCTATAGAGGGATATAGTAAAGAGAGCTTCTAGACTGGCAGGCAGTTCTGGTTTTTGCTATTTCCCCTCTGGGAGGCCGCTTGACCCTGTGCAAGTCGCTTCTTCCTGGGCTCAGTTTCCTTATCCATTAAAGGAGTGGGCTGACTCGGTGACCTCTTAGGTCCCTTCTGCCGTCTCTTCCAGCTTCCATCTTTCTATAATCTGTGAGATAATGCAAGAATGCTGATGATGATGATTGTAACTAAAAATATGTTGTGGCCGGGTGCGGTGGCTCACGCCTGTAATTCCAGCACCTTGGGAGGCCAAGGCAGGCAGATCACCTGAAGTTGGGAGTTCCAGACCAGCCTGACCAACATGGAGAAACCCCGTCTCTACTAAAAATACAAAATTAGCCAGGCATGGTGGCACATGCCTGTAATCCCAGCTACTTGGGAGGCTGAGGCAGGAGAATCACTTGAACCCAGGAGGCAGAGGTTGTGGTGAGCCGAGATTGCGCCATTGTACTCCAGCCTGAGCAACAAGAGCCAAACTCCATCTAAAAAAAAAAAAATGTGTGTGTACACACACACATGTATGTATGTTGTATGGCCAGGTGTAGTGGCTCAGGCCAGGTGCAGTGGTTCATGCCTGTAATTCCAGCACTTTGGGAGGCCAAGGTGGGCAGATCACTTCAGGTCAGGAGTTCGAGACAAGCCTGGCCAACATGGTGAAACCCCATTTCTACTAAAATCACAAAAATTAGCCAGGTGTGGTGGCGCGTGCCTGTAGTCCCAGCTATTTGGGAGACAGAGGTGAGAGAATCGCTTGAACCCAGGAAGTGGAGGTTGCAGTGAGCCGAGATTGCGCCATTGCATTCCAGCCTGGGCGACAGAGTGAGACTCCGTTTCAAAAAAAGAAAAAAGAAAATACGTTGGTTCATCCCAAATCACTTTCAGGTCCTGAGTTTTACCAAATGGTTTTTCTGGATAGCTAAGTTTTTCTGTTTTTGATTTTTGGAGAAATTTGGTCTGATGTTACCATTTGAGCAGCTTATCAGCAAGGCAAACAAATGCATGCCCTGAGTTTAAAGGGGATGGGCTTCACCCCACATTCCAGAGGCTTCTTGAGGTCCCTGGGCCTGCCCCCACATGCCCCAGCCCCAGCATGGCTCTGACCCTTTCAGGCACAAGGGTACAAGTTAGCATCCCTGTGATCCCTCAGGGATACCCTCCTTCATCCCTGGCCTTGCAGGTTCGCGCCTCACTGAAGCTCTGCTCAGGTTAGGAGGTTAGCAGGGAGCACATTTAGAACCTTCCCACAGCCGCTGCTGTGGCTGGGCCAAACGTGTGAGTTAAGCCATTCCAGGATGCCCCACCCCCACCCGACTGGGAAAGGCTTTCTTGGCAACCATCCTCTTTCAGAGCCCATTAGAAAAGTGCACATTCCCTTGGTTTCACTGGCTCCAAGTGAGTGTGGGAGGGTGGGGGGAGTATTACAGGCTGCCATTCGCCCATGTTGAAAGCTTCTGCTTTCCACCCCCACCTCCAGTTTGCAGTGCAAGGTCCTAGCTTGGCCAGGAATCAACCAGGCGTTTTGTTCAGAAGTAGCAACTTATTTTTATCAAAGATGGAATGCAGTTGCAGTTGTTTCTAATGCCTCTGCATGGAAACCAGGGCTCCTGCTGCAAGCACTCCCGACTCCTCTTTTCTCAGCAGACACTTTGCTTTCTCACCTATCCCTTTCTACATCCAAAAATTGGATGCAGAGCTGCTCAAGTGCCTCAGAATTTGCGAGTAAAAAGTTGTAGAAATTCAAAGTGTCTTTATTGTCTATTTTAAATGCAGGCTTTGGTGATCACAACTCTATAAACCCAATCTAAAATAACCCAAGGACCACAGCAGTGTGGTGTGGCAAAAAGAGCTCCCAGCTGCCTTCTGCCCACCCTACGCCCCCACACACCCCCAGCCTTATGTTGCTGTGGGCAGCTGAGCAAGTCCCTTCTCTGCCTGGGGCTTAGAGTACCCACTAGTAAGCAGAGATTCCCTGATCAGCTTTCCTTAACCTTTTTTGATTGCAAAGAGCTTTGCAATTCTGCTGAAAGCCGTGGACCCTCTTCTCAAGGGAAAAAAAGTGACGCATCAGTTTATGCATTTGGAAAGTATCTGTTAAGCTCCTGTTAAATATGCACATATAGACACACGTTGAAATTCCATTTCAGGGGCTTTACAGGTAAAAAAAAAAATCCTGGTTATGAATCCTGTGAACAGCATATACAGACTGCTAGCTAGAAAGACTATGATACTAATTCTAGCAGAGGGTTCTCAAGCTACCAGCCAGCACATGCCAGAGAACCGGGGCAGCAAGGTGGTCATTACAAAGGTGACCTCTATTTGCCCCCCCTTCCCAGCACCCCCATCTGGCATGCGCCCCAGCAAACATGCGAGCACAACCAGCCTGGAATGTGCTGTTTCTGGGCACTCGGACTGCTGGAAGCTGGCTGCAGCCCTGGAGAGACAACAAACATGTCTTTCTACCCTGGGCTTTATTTTTCTCACGGTCCCTGAAAGGGCTGTGATCAGGTGATATGTGTGGGACTGCTCCCTGTACAGGTGCGGAGCAGGTACCGAGGGGAGGAGAAAATCCGCCCTGTGTGTACTTACTCAAAGCTCTTTCAATAGCCCTCCCAGGATAGCTCTGGGCAAGGCAGCTACCACGTCTCTGGCAGGCTGGAGTGAATCTGAGTGTGAGAAAGTCAGTCATGCGGAGGAAAAGGGGAAAAAAAGCTTCAAATCCTCAGGCAAAATACCTTTTTTCTTCTTCTCTTGCTCTCTCCTTTCTGTAGCTTTAAACCAAACCCACAAACCACTCTGATACCAGGGGACAAAGGGGAGTTTCACTAGAGATGCAGTTATTTGTTTTATGGTTTGAAAGCAAACAGGTGATGCAGTAAGACAGAGAAATCACCCTTCCAGGGGCCGGGGTGGGGAGACAGTGTGGGTGGAGACAAGCACGAGAGCCCCTGGTTCTATTTATTGCACATGACACGGTGAGAACAATTCAGAACGATGCTGGTATCACAGTGGGATCAAAGAGGTGATCTCCTCTGACAAACTGGGCTCCAGTTTCTCTTTGCTTTGGGAGTCGGGGGAAAAGGATGACTGAAAAATAAAGGCTGTTTCTATCTATCTAAGAGCATTCTTCCAAATCCAGATGTTTCTTCCTGAGTTGAGGAGCTTACTGTCCCATTTGAGAAGGGGTGGGGAGAGGACAAAGTTGGGTCCTGTTTTCACTGCCTAGGATAACTTTTCAGTTCCCTAGAAACTGAAAAGTCATCTATGAGCCCACGTGCAAGAAACTCTTCTTGAATGGTTAGAGTGGAAAGCCAGAGAGTTCCTGGAATTTATTTTTATTTATTTATTTATTTTTGGTCCAGACACAAATTCATAGTTTTTTTTTTTGTTACTTGAGCCTCTGTCCCCCTATCGAAAACTGTGTGAGTTACTTGCCCATTCTCCCAGTCCAAGCACTCCCAAAGTGGCAATAAACGAGTTGATTAACTATTTGGCCCATGAGGCTGCTTTAGGCACTGCAGTGAGACCCTAACTTGACCATATTCCATTCCCCATGTACTTTCAGGGCGCCAAATAGTGGGGAACAGAATCAGATGAAAAAGTCTCTTAGAATGGGCGGAGGTGGCACACCCCAATAGTTAATGAAGGCTAACCAGCAGACGGCAGTCAATGTCATGGCAGAGCTTAGCAGAGCAGGCACTGGTTCTGAAAGATTTGGGGGGAACCTGGGAAGGGTTAACATGCTTCCCTGGGAAGGGTTTAGTTCCTCGGAAGAATCCGGGTCAGTGTATTTGGGAAGTTTTTAAAAAGTCAGACACTCAGTAGAAGCATTTTAAGAAGCTTGCAAAGCTTATTGGGGCCATGGCAGAAAGGAGGGTAACTTCACAGGCTCACCACCTTTCACAGAGAGGATTTTAACCACACAGGAAAACCCCACGTCTTCCAAAAGCAACAGACAATTTTCTGTCATCAACACTTTTCCATCTGTTTAAAATAAGAAAGAAAATTCCTTCCCCATTGGCCCCAGGTTGCAGGTCAACAAAGGAGGCATTGTTCACCATTTCTTCAGAACATGACAGGGCACAGCTCACTCTGCAACGTAAGAAAACATTAAAAAAAAAAAATCTCAGAGTAGCCCAAGGGGCAACAGTGAGTAAACCAAGCCTGCAGTGAGGTAAATGTTTGGTTGCAGACTGGAGGACTGTCCTGGAAGGTGGAAATGAGGCTTAAGTTAATACGGTCAGAGCCACGATTCCTTAGTTAAGACTCAGGAACTAAATCTGAGTTCCTGAGTTCCTGGTCGGGAGTTGGGAACACTGCATTAAAGCGGAGGCAGGTTTGAGTTGAACTCAGGTCCCAAGAGTGTGCAGTCAATGTCCAAAGGAGCTGATGTAGACAGATGCCTCTGGGAGTCAGTCTGCACCTGCCTGCTAGGAACCTTCTTCACTAGCTTGAACCGCGTAACTGCCCTTTCTGCCTCCAAACCCTGCAATCTGCTCTCCCACTTTTGCCAGAGCCAACTTTCTAAAGGGAAACCCTGATGCCTCTTCTTTGCTCAAGAATGTTTCATGGCTCTCCATTGTCTAAAGATAAGGTCCAAAGTCCTTTAGCAAGATGTTTAAGGAGCTTATGACATGGCCTCAAGCTGCCTCTTCTAGTCCTTCACATTCCCTAGGCTCCAGACCATGTTCTCTGAATAAAGTCTTCAAGTTCCAGGGTCTTGGCCTTTAATGCCATGGGTACCTGCATGCTCTCCGGCCCACGACTCAGCACATTCCCAATGCCCCAATCCTACCTATTTTTCAAGGCACATAGGCCAATCCCTCCAGGAAATATTCCAAGGTACCCCAACTTAAAAGTAATTTAATTCTCCTGAAACTCCATAGCATTTTACCTCTATCCAGACATATGTCTCTCTTGAACCTAGGACCCCCCAGAGGAATTTCCTGGGACATCCGTAGATGTCAGCTGTACACGTTCATATGTATCTCTAGAGTGCTGGCTTCCAGAGGGCAATAACGGTCTTACTGACTGCTGTAAACCCAGGTAGACCAGCAATACTGTTATCCATACAAGTGTGGTTTCATATTTTGTTTCTGTCCTCCTCATCTCTCAGGCCACCACCTAACTCAGAAAATAAAGGAAAAATAAAGGAACGTTCAGTCATCAATCAGAAAATCAGCGTCTGTCTGTCCCTGCAGTTTACTGTCACCTTCTTGCAGGCTGCCACTGTATCTCTCATCGTGGAAATCCCAGGGTTTAACACAGTGTCTGACACTGCGCGTGTGTTCCACAATGAAAGAAAGAAGGGGGCTTGCCCAAGGGTCACCCAGAGTCAGGAACCACTGAATCTCATCCGGGACGAGATCTGGCGAAACCATTGACAACATTATCTCAGTAGGGAGCTGGGAGGCAGGAAGGAATGAAGTGTCTGAGAACCGTGCTTCAGGTCTCCGGGACGCGGGAAGGGCTGAGGGGGCGGGAGGCCACATCAAACAAGACGCTGGGCTCCCGGGCTGCCCGGAGCCGCGAGCCGAGCTCCCAGGCGGCGAGAAGGGCGGAGGGGGGGTTGGGGCACGGGGGCCAGCGACCCGGGCAGGCGGGAGGGAGGCGGAGGAGGCGGCCGGCCCAGGCAGTGCGCGCCGCCCGCCCGGCTCGGCAAATCCCCCAGGGAGGCCGCCGCCAGAGCCCTGGCGCTCCCGGCCCGGCGCCCGCCACGTGGCACCCGGCGGCGGCGGCGGCGACTCCTCCCGGCGCGCGGCCCGGCCAGCAGGCAGCACGCAGCCGCCCGCGCCGCCCGCCTCCTCCCGGCCGCCCGCCGGCGGCCTCCCGGGCGCAGTGAGGGGGAGCGGCCCGGCCGCCGGGACCCGGGGAAGGGGCGGGCGGCGCGAAGCCGCTTTAACCACAGCCGCCGAGCGGAGGCAGGAGGCTGACCCGGCCGCTTCCTAAGTGCGGTCAGGCATCCCGTGACCGCGGCGGGCGCCCAGGGCCCCGCGTGGGGGAGGGCGGGGGCGAGGAGCAAACTCGGAGGCCCCCACCTCGCCCCCGGGCTGTTGCAAATGCGGCTTTCAGCCGAGTGAAAACCCCAAGCCCGAAAGTGAGGGTGGGGCGGGGTGGGGGGGGAAGAATCCCCACTCTCCAACCCGGGTGTGCGCTCCCCGCCCGGAAGAGCTGACCTTGGCCTGGGGAGGCGGGGGTGGGGAGAGAGGGTAAGCGCCGGGGCTCGGCTCCCAGCCCGCCGCCCCTTCGGATTCCTGGCCCGGCGGGGCCGGAGGAGGGGGCCCCGGACACACACACACACCCCACACGCAGCGCGCGCCAATGAGCCCGGGCCAGGCGCAGGGGGCGGAGTTTTCCCAGGCTCGAGCACAGCAGCTGCTATTTACCTTCTTGGCTTCTCCCGGGGACCAGGAACCGGCCCCCGCTCTCCGCCGCCCGCCGCCGCCCCCCGCCTCCCTGCCCCCGGGGCGCGCGCACACACACTCACTCACACACGCACGCACACACACATCCTCCCGGCCCGGCCGCAGCCGCGGCGGCAATAAAACATCCTGGCACGTGCTCCGGCTCCAGGCGCGCCCACGCCGGCCGGCTGATGTCAAACTGCAGCTCGGCTGGTGTAGCTCTTAAAGGGCCCGCGCGCGCCGGGGGCCGAGGCCGCCCGCGGGGCGAGGAGGGAGAGGCTCTGCTTCCTGGCCCGCCACCTCAACGCGCCGCAGAACCTGAAGCCTACGGATGAAAAGGGAAAGGGTGGTGAAGGCGGGCGCGAGTCCCTGAGGCATTGCCCTCAGAGCCCCCCTTGTTCATTTTTTCATTTGAAATACCATTTCCTTCCACCCAGTTGGAAATTATTCTGATTGTTTCCTGGGGAAGCGCGGGGTCTAAGGCCCCAAATCCAGAAGAGGAATTTCTGAAAGACGGGGTGGGGGTAGGGGGGGGAAAGGGATTCAAGAACTACCTTACTCCGAAAAACCTGCGTTTGTAAGGTAGAAGCCAATTTTTCCTTTTAATGCATGGAAAAAGGAAAAAAAAATGGCCCTTTTCCTGCATGATCTACTTTCACCCTCATGAATGTGTAAAGTCTGAGCGGGAACTTCAGATATGTCGGTAACTCACACCTTTACACGAGTCCCGTCCCCCCCCCCGCCCCCTTTTAACCACTGCTAATGTTTTTCTCTGTCCCTTTATACCTTTAAAAAATGTGTTTCAAATGAACTTATTACAGTCAAAGCAGCTCTGTTACATATGAGAGAGGGCATAAAGGGTAAAGACCCTGGCTCCAAAAGAAAGGGACAAGACCAAAACCAAAGCGGAATGAAAAAAAAGATCACCTCTAAACCAAAGCCCAGAGGGAGAGTAGCAAAGGGTTAAAATCCTTTTGATTGACGTTGTAGCCTCCGGTGCCCTGGGCTCAGGCGCGCGCCATTGGCCGCCAGACCTTGTGCCTGGCGGCCAATGGGGGGGCGCGGTCCACGAGCGGTGCCGCGTGTCTCCTCCTCCCATTGGCTGAAAGTTACTGTGGGAAAGAAAGTTTGGGAAGTTTCACACGAGCCGTTCGCGTGCAGTCCCAGATATATATAGAGGCCGCCAGGGCCTGGGGATCACACAGGATCCGGAGCTGGTGCTGATAACAGTGGAATCCCCCGTCTACCTCTCTCCTTGGTCCTGGAACAGCGCTACTGATCACCAAGTAGCCACAAAATATAATAATAAACCCTCAGCACTTGCTCAGTAGTTTTGTGAAAGTCTCAAGTAAAAGAGACACAAAGAATTCTTTTTCGTGAAGAACTCCAAAAATAAAATTCTCTAGAGATTAAAAAAAAAAAAAAAAAAAAAAAAGGAAAATGCCAGCTGATATAATGGAGAAAAATTCCTCGTCCCCGGTGGCTGCTACCCCAGCCAGTGTCAACACGACACCGGATAAACCAAAGACAGCATCTGAGCACAGAAAGGTAAGGGCGGTACCTGTATCTCTCTGCAGCCCCTCAAGATTAAGTAGGGGTTGGGGGGGCTTCTTTCTGTGTTGAAACCCCGGGATGAAATGGCAGAGCCCATGGGAACACAGAACTCTTTTTATTTATTTGCAGTCATCAAAGCCTATCATGGAGAAAAGACGAAGAGCAAGAATAAATGAAAGTCTGAGCCAGCTGAAAACACTGATTTTGGATGCTCTTAAGAAAGATGTAAGTGGGGAAATGTTGTTGCTCTTTCTTTTACTGAGAAAGCAAACACTTTCTCAGCTACTAAGAGTGAAACCCCCCGCCTGCGGGGTCTAGCACTCGCCGGTACTGCGTTCTCCTAGGCGGGAGGGCCCGGCCTTATTCTCTGGGGTCCAGAGATATGCTTGCGCTCCGTGGCCGGGAGAAGGGACCCCCAGCACTCTGAAGCAACTGACACGGGGTTCACTTTCTTTTCTTGCCTCCTCCTATGCAGAGCTCGCGGCATTCCAAGCTGGAGAAGGCGGACATTCTGGAAATGACAGTGAAGCACCTCCGGAACCTGCAGCGGGCGCAGATGACGGGTGAGGGCGGCTCGCCGCGTCCCCCTGTGCAGGCGTACCGCTCGCCTCGCGGTGATTTCTTCCAGACTTCCGCCCGTGGTTGTGAGAGGCATTCAGCTACATTTTACTGCCTTGGCTCACTCTCGCGTTCCCACGGTCTGGGGCTTATTTATAGCCACAACTCCAAGTTGTTACTGTTCCGGAAAGGGAGGGAAAGAGGTTGCAGCCGCGAGGGTGGCGGGCGGCGGGTAGGGGCGAAAGGACTTAGGACTGTGGCGGTTTGGGACTGCGTGGAGCCTGGGGGGTCACTGGTTTAGCACTCCCTCCCGTTGCAGAAGGGGAAACGAGGCTTGGATGATGGATTGGGAGGCATTGTCCAAGGTCACATCGCGCGCGGGGGTGGGGGTGACAGATCTGTGGCTGAGATAGGTTTAAATGCAGCGACAGGGAATCGGGAAGGAGTGGCTCGGCTTTGGCAGCCACGCTAGTGTGTAGAGGTGGCTGTTTTTTAAAAACCCATCCCACCCTCCCTGCCGGAGGCAGTTTTATGGGCCCATGGTCAGGGAGGCGCGCCACTGGGACCTCCCAGGGCGGAGGCAGTGGCCACGGGGCCAGGGACGTTCGGTGACCCGTCTGTCTCCTTCTGGCCCGCAGCTGCGCTGAGCACAGACCCAAGCGTGCTGGGGAAGTACCGCGCTGGCTTCAGCGAGTGCATGAACGAGGTGACCCGCTTCCTGTCCACGTGCGAGGGCGTTAATACCGAGGTGCGCACTCGGCTGCTCGGCCACCTGGCCAACTGCATGACCCAGATCAATGCCATGACCTACCCCGGGCAGCCGCACCCCGCCTTGCAGGCGCCGCCGCCACCCCCACCAGGACCCGGCGGCCCCCAGCACGCGCCGTTCGCGCCGCCGCCGCCGCTCGTGCCCATCCCCGGGGGCGCGGCGCCCCCTCCCGGCGGCGCACCCTGCAAGCTGGGCAGCCAGGCTGGAGAGGCAGCTAAGGTGTTTGGAGGCTTCCAGGTGGTACCGGCTCCCGATGGCCAGTTTGCTTTCCTCATTCCCAACGGGGCCTTCGCGCACAGCGGCCCTGTCATCCCCGTCTACACCAGCAACAGCGGCACCTCCGTGGGCCCCAACGCAGTGTCACCTTCCAGCGGCCCCTCGCTTACGGCGGACTCCATGTGGAGGCCGTGGCGGAACTGAGGGGGCTCAGGCCACCCCTCCTCCTAAACTCCCCAACCGACCTCTCTTCCCTCTGGACTGTAAACAGGAACTTGAATACTGGGAGAGAAAAGGACTTTTTTGATTAAGTGGTTACTTTGTGTTTTTTTAATTTCTAAAAAGTTACTTTTTGTAGAGAGAGCTGTATTAAGTGACTGACCATGCACTATATTTGTATATATTTTATATGTTCATATTGGATTGCGCCTTTGTATAAAAGCTCAGATGACATTTCGTTTTTTACACGAGATTTCTTTTTATGTGATGCCAAAGATGTTTGAAAATGCTCTTAAAATATCTTCCTTTGGGGAAGTTTATTTGAGAAAATATAATAAAAGAAAAAAGTAAAGGCTTTTATGTCTTAGAACTGACTCTTCCAGGATATGTAAAAAGGCTCTTAGTGGAATTTGAATTACATGTAATTAGTCAATTCAAGAATTGACTCTTTTGTTATTAAAAGAACATTTTTAAAAATCCATCAAACCTTTCACCAATCCTCCGTGAACTAAAAAGACTAAATTCCATTTACTTTACAAGCAGCCATCTGGTAAGGCTTCCCTGATAAACTTGTGGTCAGTCTCTTAAAGGATTTCCAAAAACTTGTTTTTAAGTTGCAGTCGGGTAAGTCTGCAGCCCTTGTTCTTCTATCGCCTCCTGAGGAAGACTGAACAGGACTAAATTCACGAAGTCAGTGGATCCAATCCTATTGCCCATTGCACGTTAAGGGTGGTTCCTGCAGCTCTCCTCTCCTAGGGTAGCTCACCGACATCCAAAGCAAAAACACTTCCAACTGCTGCGCCTCCTTCAAGAGTTGGGGTCTTCATTAATTAGCCAATCCTTTGGTTCAAATAAGACGTTCCCTAGCACCCAAAAGTTTGAAATGCCTCTCTGCACCCTCTTCAAGCAAGCTGAAAAGGTCAACAGATTCCTTCTGCCAAGGGACAGTTAGTTAAGACTCCCAAGTGGAGGCTGAGCCCAGATGATTAACACCAGACATGTGTTTTTGATAAGTTTCTGTGCTTGGCTCTAATAGAGAAAGCATGTGGGAGCTGTGCTGGCAGGCACACAGGCCATCTTCCCCTTTTAATACAAACAGCAAGCGACCCCTTCGCTTGGTCATGCCCCATTTCCAGGCGAGATGTGGGCTCCAGATAGAAGCCAAAGGGTTGTCTCGGGTTTCAGCTCACATAACCCTCCTTAACAAGTCCTAACTCAAAGCGGACAGCTTTAAACTGTGCCAGGATCTGCAGGGAATTTCTTCCAAATCCCATCACAAAGGCTTGTCAGATTTTGTCAGATTTGGCCAGGTGTTTGACTGCATCCAGGTGTTGGGGAAATGAAAACCACGAGCCCTGCGAGACCAGACACATCAGCCGCGCTGTGGGTCTGGCGGGCGCGCCCTCCTCCCCCACCGCCGGCCAGTCCTCCTCCCCGCCCTGGCCCCTCCCGCCAGCCTCCTCTCACCCCCCTTTTCTTAGACCGGCTTCTGGGAGGAGAAGGATGAGGCGGGAGAGATCAATCTTTGAAGCTTTCCTAACAAAGATAAAGCCAACGATTTTCTGTCTTGTTTCAAAAGCTTTACCTCTCCCCCGCCCTGCTCTGGCCTTTCCCACAGGCCAGAGTGGAGAGCGGCTCTATCACGGGAATGATCCAGGAGACAGCAGTTTTCCACTCAAGATACCTTCGGACCCAGCTTCCACCCCAGAGGGAGAGATTTAAAAGAGACCTTTTTGAATTTGTCTCCTTTTTGCCTTATTTTGTGTATAGGAAAGGTGTCCAACACACCTTCCGCCAAAGAAACACACACACACCCTTCTTTATCATTTTTCCACGTTTTCCCTCCTGTTGAAACAAACAAAATAACAATTGTTCATTAAGACACCCAACTCAAGCACCAGTGTTTCATTTGGTAAACCTGTCCTCTGGCCCCACTAGCAGCCCTTAACTGTCCTGCTAGAAATAATCAGACCTCAATGTCTTATTTTTATACAAGGAATTCCTTTTACATTGATGTCTTTAAAAATCACAGGAAAAAAAAATCTCAACACCAGTTGAAAATTAAATGTCCCCATGTTGAAGGGGAACAATTTTAAAAGTGCATTTTTATTAATATCACCGAGACTACATAGATATCTTCCTAGGGAGGGGGACTAAATCAAAGGAAAAATACACATCTGTTTTGTTTTGTTTTTATAATTGGTGATTTGAAAACAGCACGTTTTCCCCCCTGAAAGCTGGGTTTAGACTATTCGATGAGGATTTTTTCTGTTACAATAAGGGGAGAGGGTGGAAACCCCACTAGTCTCCAAACCGGAAAGGACACTTCCCAGTTCTTGCTCCAGCTATGCCACCAAAGTCACTGTGTCACCTTGGAAAAGTCATTTCCCTTCTCCGGGTCATTTCCAAGTCTGGAAGACGAATGGACTTATTTCTAAGACGCTGTACCCTCCTGCACTTTGGCTGTTTCTGGAGTAAGTAGCTGAGGGAGAGACGAAACTTCAAAAACGACTTCAATGATGTTGCCTCCCTGGGGGTCCCTCAGGCCTGGCCTAATTATACGGCCTCGGGCACACCAGCAGCCCCTCTCGCCGGCCCCCGGCGGTGCTGATCGCTCCGGGAGATAAGGCACAGCTCCAAACTGCGTCCGGATGCGGGCCGCGGGCCTCGGCTGCCGCGCGCATTAGCCTCTCAATGGAGCCCTTCCGGGGCCCCGGCCCCCCGCCGTCTCCAGCAGCATCCGGAGCGGGAAAGGCGCCGAACTGGAAGCGGGTGGGAGTGCTCCTGGGTCAACACGAGAGCCCTCTCCAAGCGCTGAAGCGCGACTCCGGAGGCTCGCCCCTCCTGGCGCCCCATCCCACCCCACGCGTTTCTGGAATGGGGACCCAGAGGTTTAGCTGGACCCCCTGGTGGTCACCACCGTCCCGGGAAACCTGTCATTAAAGTCAATTAACTTTTCCCACACCCCTTGGCCGGTAACAACCCGCTCCTAGCTTCCTCCCCGGCTCCTAAGTGCAACCAGATGGGCGGACAGGCTGCCCCCGCCGCGCGCCCGCCGGGCCGGCCCGGGGGTTCCAGGGAGGCCGCCCGAGGCCCGCCGCCCGGGCGGGAGCGGGCCAGGGCGGCCACGCCGGGCCAGCCCCGGCGGCCCTGCGGCCAAGGTGGTTTGCTTAGCAGGCCCGGCTGCTTTCTGGCAGGAAATGAATAGCTCCCAGATGAGCTCAGGCAACCTGAGAGGTCGTGAGAACGGCGCGAACCCCCGCCTGTGCAGCCGGCAGCCTGCCAGGCCGCGGGGGGAGCGGGCGGCGGCGGCGGCGGGAGGCCGGGAGGCCCGGCGGGCGGGCGGGCGGGCGGCGGCGGGGAGAGGGGCGGGAGCCGCTGACACACGAGCCCGCGCCCGCTCCCGCTGACAGGCAGGCCGCCGCCCCCGCTTCCCCCGCCCCGGGCCCCAGCGCCTCCCAAGCAGCAGGCCCAAGCCGCAGAGAGGCGGCCGCGCGGCCCCGCCGGGCCTGGGGGTGGGGCCGCCTGCCAGTGTTTTTCCAGTTCCCCCGGTAGCTCCGGGCCGCATTTAGTAGCTGGGGAAACTGGGCCGAGGCCAGGGCCGGGGCACTAGAGGCCCTCGCGGCCCGCAGAGCCCTGCCAGGCGGCAGGCCACGCCGGGGCAGGAGTGGGCAGAGGGGCGGGGTGAGGCCATCGCAGCCCACAGAGCCGTCCCAAAAAAGACCTTGCCAGCAGACAGCAACCCTGAACGCCTTAAAAAAAAAAAAAAAATCTCATTTCTGAAAACCCTGAGCACCTACTGAGTGCTCAGCAGGCCCAAGAAGATAATACGAATTCCCACCAGCCTCCGCCCCACCGAGCTCTCTGTGTAGCTGGGGAGATCCACGAGCACCCTCGTGACTCATCCCAGGCTTGATGTGCTGAGTGCCAGAACTGAAGTTTAAACAAAGGGCACCTAGAACAGAGAGATTAATTCTGCTGAGAGGAAACCAGGCCAGGGAGGTTTTCAGAGTTGGCACTTGAAGCCGAGAGGTGAAAGATGAGTTCAACAGGAAGGGTTAGGAGCAGAAGGGTGAGGGAAAACGCAGAGACGAACATATATACGTCCAGTTTGGGGAAATGTCAGTATGTTTACCATGGTGTGGTATCTAAGTTTTCAAATATACAAATTGGCTTAGAGGTCAAAAAAAAAAAAAAAAAGAGGGATAAGCTCTGCAGCAGTGGTTGGCTCAAATGCAATATAGCCCAGGGGTTAGAAGCACATGATCTGGCTCCTGGCGGCTTGGCTTAGGTTTTGAGCCCAAGGGAAATTACTGAACTCCCTGCCTCAATTTTGTAACTCTGTATCTCATTTGTAACTTAGGGCTTGTCAGGGTAGTGCTTCACAGGGTTGAGAGGATGAAATGAGTACATGCGCTTAAAGTATTCAGAATAGGGCTGTCAGCTCTTCGGATTCTTAAACAACCACAGTGAGGGACGTTCACCAGACAAGAAAACCAATCCTGGTCTTTGCCCGGTGATGGCAGGATCTGCTTGTAATTGCACCAGGCCCTAGGTGAAAGGACCACTCCTTCTTAGTTCCTGAATTTCATGCATTCATTTGATAATTATTGAACCAGGCGCTACGGGAATAAAGGGAGAAGAAAGGCATAGTCTCTGTAACTATAGAGCTATCTGGTAGGCAAGACAGTCAGCTTAAAAACAAGAACAACAACAAATTGCTGTGTTGAGTGCCATAAGGGAAGAGTCATGCACAGTAATGGTACAAAAGAATATTGTACGTCACAACAGGTAACTTTCTTGGTTCTCCAAATAATGATTAATCCTTGTGATCATTCATAGAAATTACTCGCATAGTAAATAACTAGTCAAATTCCACCTAAGAAAGGTGATTCCCAAATGGTTAATTTCAAGGGTAATCATTTTACAATACTAATATCTTCTGAATGAGCATCATTACCCAGATATGGTCAAGAAACTGAACTGAGAATCAGGAAATCTGAGGCCTGATCCAGTTGGACGGCTACCTGTGAGACGCTGGCCAAGTCCCCTTACGTTTCTGGGCTTCGATCTCTGTGCCAGCACAATGAGAACGTTAGACCACGAAGCCTCTGAAGTGCTTTCAACTCCAGTCTGTGATTCCGTGTCCTCAGTGTGCTTCTGTGCACCTCTACAGTTAGACACATGCTCTGTGGCTCTAACAACCTATATCAGGCGTGTTTCAGACCTTACAGCCAAGGCCTTGGCAGGATTGTTACAGACAAGTATTTTCTTTTTTCTTTCTTTTTTTTTTTTTTTTGAGATGGAGTCTCGCTCTGTCGCCCAGGCTGGAGTACAGTGGTACTATCTCGGCTCACTGCGAGCTCCGCCTCCTGGGTTCATGCCATTCTCCTGCCTCAGCCTCCTGAGTAGCTGGGACTACAGGCACCCGCTACCACGCCCGGCTAATTTTTTTTTTGTATTTTCAGTAGTGACGGAGTTTCACCGTGTTAGCCAGGATGGTCTCGACCTCCTGACCTCATGATCCGCCCGTCTCAGCCTCCCCTCCCAAAGTGCTGGGATTACAGGCGTGAGCCACTGCACCCAGCGACAGACAAGTATTTTCATCTGCAGTTAAAGATGTGGAGACCAAGACCTGAAGGATGGGCATTGTAGTTCACTGTTAACAGAAAATAGCCCACATATTAGATTCCTGGAGACCTGCCATGTTAGTGAGAATCATAGCCACTGCAAAGCACATCGAAGGCAGACTGCATGTGCCAGGATTTGCTCACATATCTGCTACCGAGATCTTATCCTTTGCTGTGATATCAGAGCAGCAAGAGTTAAAAATACCACTTTCTGTCTTCATCCTAAAAAATCCCCCCCCCCTTTTCACTTGCTCACTTCTTTTCTGAAAAGAGAATGTGATCTGTTGGTTCTTGGGACTCTCTCCATTTAAGAAATATACTTCCCCAACTAGGCCAGGTGAAGTGGCTCTCACCTGTAATCCCAGCACTTTCAGGGGCAAAGGCAGAAGGTTGCTTGGAGCCTGGAGTTCAAGATCAGTCTGGGCGGCACAGTGAGACCCTCATCTCTATGGGGAAAAAAAATAAAGAAAAAATATATATATATATATTTCCCCATATATATATATTTCCCCAACTAGCTAGAGTTTTTCCAAAATAGTACATTTGCTGAGTTAAATAAGCTAACTGGTCTAGTCTGGTTAAAGAAGAATGTCAATCTGAATTACTGGAAAATCTGAGTTTTAAATATCTGTTAGGAAAAGTAGTAACTTTGCAAATACTTGTACTGGGTCTGAATTCATAGCTTTCATAAAACTAATGCATTAAAGTCATTTAAAGAATGTGTTCTCTTATTAAGCAGGTTAAATGTGGCTCTGGCAATATTATTTGTACTATAAATCTTCCTTAAAATAATCAAAGGAGCCAGAGTGCAGCCCAAGTAAATAATTGCAATCTAAATTAATAATAAGCCTTTACTGTAGCTATTCTTTCTATGTTCAGACATGTTCCCAATCCTAATTTGTCTTTAGTCAAGCAGGGATCAATATATTTTTTTCTTAGAAGTCCGAATATAACTTAATGATAGCCATGTTATTTAAGGAACCCTATTTGTTTCTTAAATATTTTGTTTTTCACAAATGTGATAGTTTTCATGTTCAACTAACTTTACTAGTTTTGTCATCAATGTGAGACATGAAATGTATAATTAGTTTACAAAAAACTCCAGCCTACAGAAAAACTATTGCAGTTGACAAACACTACCCCAAACTTCATGTTTTCTGCAACATCGTCTTTTCCTCCTAGCTTTATGGTTATAACATTTGTCTCTGGTTGGGCTCTGTGGCTCACACCTGTAATCGCAGTCCTTTGGGAAGCCAAGGCGGGCAATCACTTGAGGTTAGGAGCTGGAGATCAGCTTGGCCAATACGGCGAAATCCCGTCTATACTAAAAATACAAAAAATTAGCCGGGCATGGTGGCGTGCGCTTGTAATCCCAGCTACTCAGGAGGCTGAGGCAAGACAATCTCTTGAACCCGGGAGGCGGAGGTTGCAGTGAGCCGAGATCGCACCACTGCACTCTAGCCTGGACGACAGCGAGACTCCATCTCAATAAATGAATAAATAAATAAATAAAAATAAAATTTGTCCCTAAAGCATCAAAATTTAAAACAAGAATATGATTGCTTAACAGGACCAGGAGAGAGCAAATGCAATGTGTCACCAGGTGAGGTGGCACACACTTGTAGTCCCAGCTACTGAAGAGACTGAGGGAGAGCATGACTTGAGCCCAGGAGTTCTGGGCTATGGGATGCTATGCCCATCACATGTTCGCACTAAGCTCAACATCTAAGTTCGCACTAAGCTCAATACTAAGTGACTTTCTGGGAGCAGGGGACCACCAAGTTGCCTAAGGAGGGGCAAACTGGCCCAGATTGGAAGCAGAGCAGGTCAAAACTCCTGTGCTGATCAGTTGTGGGATTGCGCCTGTGAACAGCCACTGCACTCCAGCCTGGGCAACATAGCAAGACCCTTTCTCTTAAAAAACAAAAAACAAAAATCTGCAGTGTGTCAAATCTGTTTCAGAGCAGCTCCCATAAGGGACATTTAAGATGCATTAATAGCCACCAGAATTGTTTCCTGAGATAATACAAGGAAACATCTGGTATAAGTTTTTCACTTAACTTTTTCCCCGTTTTCACAGGTAAGTGTAAAAGTGCACTTCTTCATTTTAGTGAATATCCAATAAACATCTGGGGTAGGGATGGGATAGAAAACTTGAATGAAGCTTCTCACACCTCAGATTTGTAAAGAACAAATGCTCTCGAGGCACAAGTTATTCTTTCCTGTGTTCTGTTTCATAATTAAGACCGTTTGATTATATTCATACAAATAGAATCCTGAAGGATCAGATAGGTATTTATCCTAAGACTCATTATTATTGTTGTTGTTATTGTTATTATTATTATTTTGAGATGGAGTTTCACTCTTGTTGCCCAGGCTTGAGTGCAATGGCGCGATCTCAGCTCACTGCAACCTCCGCCTCCCGGGTTCAAGCAATTCTCCTGCCTCAGCCTCCCGAGTAGCTGGGATTACAAGCATGCGCCACCATGCCCGGCTAATTTTGTCTTTTTAGTAGAGATGGAGTTTTGCCATGTTGGTCAGGCTGGTCTTGAACTTTCGACCTCAGGTGATCTGCCCACCTTAGCCTCCAAAAGTGCTGGGATTATAGGTGTGAGGCACCATGCCTGGCCTTACATTATTAATCATTATTATTATTACTTTATTAAGTAACTGTGGAATTGGCCATTCATACCTTTCAGGTGAGAACAAGTCTTCAAAAAAAATGATGAAAATGAAGACTTTTTTGTGGTATTTTTGGTTTTGTTTCCTTATTTTGGAGGCGGGGGATGCCCAGGTTGAAGGCAGAGCACAATCACATAATTGTCTCAAGAGCTCTGGAGTTGCTTCAGTGTGTTTTGTAGTCTCTTTCTGGTTTCATCTTGAGTTCAGAACAGGGAGATTCCATCCAAAGAAGAGACACATGAGACAGTTTAAGGCCAGGAGCAATTCAAAACGGATAACTTCAAATGTTCTTGCCTCAAATATTCACACCGTTCCTGTATCAAAGACCTAAGCTATCATCACATTTACACATCTATACTGGTTTAGAAGTGTAAACTTCTAAAACTAGAAGTTTCATCTCAAGCAATCAATTGTCTTAAGACACAGCCGTCAATTTCTAGCCGGCAGATGGACTGAATTCAACTTAATTTTTTAAAAGCCCAGTTTCCATACTTGGCATACAACTTCCAGGCAGGGTCCAGATCTTGCTCTCCTCTGAGGGGAGCCCCTCAGCATGTCCCTGCTCTCTATGGATACATGTTCCATTTTAAATAAACATCCCTTTACATGCAGCCCCTCTGTGAGCCACTCACTTCCTGGTTTGCTTTTCCTTTGAGCCTGGCGGGTGGATGATGACGCTGAGTGCGGGTGGCCAGGGAGCATGCGCACCACGGGCTAGGGAGTGTGCCTCTGGACTGGGCATTCTCTGCCTCTCTATACCCTTGCCAAGCCATTGATCCTCCTTCCTGAGATAAAATCTGTCCTTGATGCCATCCAGCACTCCACTCTTTCAATTCCTACTTCTCCGCTTAAGCTTGCCTCCCCCCGATTCCATCCCTTCCTCCTTTCTCAGGGTCTGTGCTCCGGATGCTATCCTTACTCTCTTCATCAAGGATGTGGCCCACAAAGCATCTGCTATTCCTAAATCTTCAACCTCCCTTACCGTTTTGAGTTTTCCCCCTCAGCATATGAGCACATTTATTTCTTTACAATCCTTAAGAGCCACGCTGCGACCTCTCTCCTCCCTTCTCACAGAGAATGCCTGGGTTGTGCCCGTGGCCCACACTGCCCCACGACTCTCTCCTCCCCACCCTTGCAGCCAGCCTCGCTCTGGGCCCTGCACTCTGCTACAGGCTCTGGCCTGGACGACTGAGGAAACAAACCAGACGGTCATTTTTCTGTCCTTTCCTCTGTCAGCATTACAACATTTGTAAAGTGTTGACCATGTTCAAACTCCATCCTTGAAATTCCCTCCTTCCTAAACCCCGGCAGCATCTCTTTCTTCTGAGTTCTTCCGACTTCTCTGGCAATTTCTCAGTACCCACTATGGGACTGTCTCCTTTTACCTTCTATCAGTATCTTTGTCCTCTTGTCACTCGGCCCCCCGGAGTAGTGGTGAGCACCTACATGCCCAAAGAAGACTACCCGATCTGGCATTTTCAACCCATAGTTCTTTCCTGAGCTCTCAAGTCGCGGACTCAGCTGCACACGGGACATCTCCACATACATGGAAGTCGGCATGTCTTAAACTTGATTCCATGACCCCAGCCCTCATCCCTACAGAATGCCCCACCCCTGTTTTCCTAGGCTCACCCTGTATCTCATCCCTGTATCTGTCTTATGAATCTCAACCCCATTTCACTGCCTCGGTACAGAAGTTTCAAGCTTTTTACTTTCATCTTCCCCAGACTGATCTCCTCAACTCCGGTCTTGCCTCCCTGCTATCCGTTGGCCATGATCCAGTCCAAACAACCCTGTCTCTGTTAGAAGATGTCTCAGGGCTTCCTGCTGCCTTCATGACTGCAGAAACTGGCTTGCTTTGCTCCCAGCCAACTCGCCTGCCTCATTCCCTGCAAGCAGGCCTCATCCCCCCTCCTTCTCCCCACGCACAAAGCTGCCTCAGTGCCCAAGCCCTCCATGCTCTCTGTTTTCTGTCGCTTTGCAGTCTTTGTGCCCGTGCTGGAAGTTTCCCTCCCCCGCATCTCTACCCAGAGACCTCCTACCTCGCACGTCCTTCAAGACTTGGCTCAGTCTGCTTCGGAAAGCCCACCCTGCCCAGTCCCATGTTCTGACCCTTCCCCACCCCTCTCGCCCTCTCCCTGGGACATTGTTTGTTTGTTTGTTTGTTTGTTGAGAAACCCAGGCTTTTCTGCCTCAGCCTCTTGAGTAGCTGGGTTTACAGGCATGCACCACCATGCCTGGCTAATTTTTTTTTTTTTTTTTTAGTAGAGACGGGGTTTCAACATGCTGGCCAGGCTGGTCTCAAATTCATGGCCTCAGGTGATCTGCCCTCCTCGGCCTCCCAAAGTGCTGGGATTACAAGCATGAGCCACCACGCCTGGCCTCCCTGGGACATCTAACACAGCACTGCTGACATTGGACTGTAGTGTAGGTTTATCTGTCTCCCCAGCTCGGGCTATGCATGTTTTGGAGGCAAAAATGATGTATTTTTCTGTACCCCCGGCACCTGGCACAGTGGCTGGCGTACAGAAGTCGTTCAGGAAGCCGTATGCTACCAGTGTAGTAAGAACGGTTGATACTTGAAGGTTCACAAAATGCTTCCACAAACACCATTTCTTTTGATCCCGAAAGCAATCCAGACAGGTAAGTATGGCTGGTGATGTTACCGTTACATCAAATGTGGATATTTACGCTCAGAAAGTGTAGGTGAACTGGCCAAGGTGACAGCTAGGAGGTGACAGATGTGGAATCTCTGGAACCCATATCTTCTGGCCATGAGCGCCATACTTAAGCTAGTCTCTATGGTTGCACGAGCATCCCTTCCCTGCCACCTGCCAGGGGAAATACACCTAGTTTTGATCTCTGTGATTCATGCATTTTTGCTGCATATGTAACCAGAACCAATTTGCTGGAAATCTGTTCTCATCCCTGATTTGCTGGTGTAAAACATGTGGGGACTGCGGGTACCTTTCTTCTGTCTCTCAGATGGCACAGAATTAATGTAATCAAATTCCTTTTTTTTTTCTGAGATGGAGTTTCGCTCTTGTTGCCCAGGCTGGAGTGCAATGGCGCAATCTCAGCTCACTGCAGCCTCCGCCTCCCGGGTTTCAGTAATTCCCCTGCCTCAGCCTCCTGAGTAGCTGGGATAACAAGCATGCGCCACCACGCCTGGCTAATTTTGTATTTTTATTAGAGACGGGATTTCGCCATGTTGGTCAGGCTGGTCTCGAACTCCCGACCTCAGGTGATCTGCCTGCCTCGGCCTCCCACGGTGCTAGGATTACAAGCGTGAGCCACCACACCCTGCCAATCAAATTCTTTTTAAACATAAAGATTAATACTCCTCAGCAAAAATGAATTTCCAGTTATTTTTCAGAATCAAAAATTCTGTACAGAGAATGGGAAAATAAATCATAAACTTTCAGGAGGAAGAAAAGTATCCAATTTTGAAAATCCTATTTGTGAGGCTGGTTTGAAAAAGACTTGTCTGTTATAGGTGAATGAGTCATAACGTGACCTAGAGAAACCACTAACTAAAAGCATGTAGGGTGTAACAAGCGAATTCCAAAGCACTAGGACTGAAGGCACACCAGAAAAGCCACAAACACAATGTGGCTGTTTGTCACAAGATCAATACAATCTCTGTCAGCAAAGTGTTCTCCACCCACAAAGAAGTTGGTGACTTTCCAGATAAAATTTTTTTGGCTTTTTCTGCCGATCTGTGACTCCTGGTATTTTGCATTCCAGTTTTGCGATACAGCAAAATAAATATTACCTGAGGAGTTTACAGCTTCTTCAGGTCACCTGCAGCCAGGGTGCAGTGCCTGATAAGAAGTGGGCCCTGCACCAGCGTGGGTCACTGGCCCACAAAACACTTCCCAGTGGGGCTGACTAGTCATTCATGCACCAGGGGTTAGTGCAACTTCTGCTCTGCACCATTCCAGGTGCCCGAGTTTCTACAATAAACAAGTCAGGCAAAGCGCTGGCTCTCGAGAGGCTTTTATTCCACCATCAGGAAGAAAACAAATAAAGGAGAGAATGGGCCAGGTGCAGGAGTTTACGCCTGTAATCCCAGCACTTTGGGAGGCTGAGGCAGAAGGATTGCTTAAGGCTAGGAGTTCAAGATCAGCCTGGGCAACAGAGTGAGACATTATCTCTTCAAAAAAAAAAAATTAGCTGGGCACAGTAGCACACACCTGTAGTCCCAGCCACTCAGAAGGCTGAGGTGGGAGGATCACTCGAGCCCAGGAATAAGGCCGCAGTGAGCTATGATTGCGCCACTGCATGCCAGCCTAGGCAACAGAGTGAGACCCGGTCTCAAAAAAAAAAAAAAAAAAAAAAAAAAAAAAAAAAAAGAGAAAGAAAAAAAAGAGGGAATGTAAACTCATGGGAAACACTGTGAAGAAATGAAATAGGATGTCATGATGGAAGGGGTCAGAAGCAGGGTGGGGTCTAATTTAGAATGGACAGAGAAGGAAAGGCTTACTGAGTAGGTAACTCCTGAAGCCAGGAAAGCCAGTAAAACAAAGCAAGTCTAACAAAATGCCCAACCTGATTTTGAAGAACTAGTCAATGATGGTGGAAAATGTCACCTCTGGCCAGCCTGGGCAATGTTCATAAATGGCTGATGCTTGGGGCCATAACTTGGAGCAGGGTCATTTGCTGCTGTTTTTATGATCACACAACTACTAAAAACCTCTCTACAGGCTGCAGGCCGGGCGCGGTGGCTCACGCCTCTTATCCCAGCACTTTGGGAGGGTGAGGCGGGAGGATCACAAAGTCAGGAGATGGAGACCATCCTGGCTAATATGGTGAAATCCCGTCTCAAAAAAATACAAAAATTAGCCAGGCGTGGTGGCGGGAGCCTGTAGTCCCAGCTACTCGGGACACTGAGGCAGGAAAATGGCATGAACCCGGGAGGCAGAGCTTGCAGTGAGTAGAGATGATGCTACTGCACTCCAACCTAGGCAACAGAGCAAGACTCTGTCCAGAAAAAAAAAACCCTCTCTACAGTCTGCAAAGCACTTTAAGTATTTGAAGTGGAAGTGAATTCAGAGACAGTGAACTTAATCTCTTTGTTTGCCACATGAAGAAACGGTTATGGCCCTGGTTGGCTTTGCATCCACATGTTCATTCCATAGGCACCCTCTGAGTTCTTGCCTTGCACACAGTGATGGGTAGGGAACCACAGGGGATACAGAAATAAACAAAATTCGAAAGGCCTTCAAAGAGATCCCTGTCTAGCAGGGAACACATTATCTAAGCCAGCTAGGAGGAAAACAGTGCTGAAAGCAGAGTCATCCCCAGACCCCACCCAGAACTAGCAAGGTGCAAGCCAGAACTGGAACCCTGGACTCCAGACTTCTCGTCTGGGATTTTGTTTTCTGTTTCTTTCTTTCCTTTTTTTTTTTTTTTCCTGAAATTTCTCAGTTACTTCCACCTGGAAAATCTCCCTGTGTCCCCAGGCCAACCTCACCACCAGTCCCTTTGGCTAATAATTAGCTTTCAGGTCTCAAATTAGATGGCCCCCTCTGAAGCCTTGTGTGAGCCTCTTCTCCCTGAATTTCCTTCTGCTGTGCCCTCACTATGTGCTGTGCTGCCATCAACATTGCCCCATCAGACCTCTCATCACATGGGCCTATGAGCTGCCCTTCAGGGTCACACTGCAACCTTGGGACCTGACACAGTGCCTGCCACACAGTAGGGGGCTCAATAAAGTTCTATTAACCAAGTAGACAGATAGACAACTATACAGAGCACGCTGCCACCACTCTCACCCTAATGCAATATTTTCTCTCTTTTTTTAAGATGGAGTCTCACTCCGTCACCAGGATGGAGTGCAGTGACATGATCTCAGCTCACTGCAACCTCCGCCTCCGGGGTTCAAGCAATTCTCCTGCCTCAGCCTCCTGAGTAGCTGGGATTACAGGTGCACGCCACCACGCCCAGCTAATTTTTGTACTTTTACTAGAGACGGGGTTTCACCATATTGGTCAGGCTGGTCTCGAACTCCCGACCTCATGATCTGCCCACCTCAGCCTCCCAAAATGCTGGGATTACAGGAGTGAGCTACGGCACCCTGCCTCTCCTTTTCTTCTTTCTCACCTCTCTGCCTCCTTTTCCCACATCCTGGCACCTCCTCAGACCCCAGTGTACCTACTTGCCTCACCGGGGCTCCACCCAGACCTCCTTCCCAGGAAGTACTGGGAGTCCATTCACACTTACCTACCTCCGAGCGCGAAGCGTCCTGGCTGAGGAGCAACAGGACACCCAAGAAATGCCCTGAACCAGCCTGTTTCTCTCTGGCTGGATCCTTTTGCAGGGGACTGGGAAGTCGTCTCTTGTACCCTCAGCACAGATGAGCTCCACAAAGCCATGGTTTCTTAGCGGTTTCCTAAGTCCCCTCACAGGACCCTCTGACAGACAAGACCGGGAGGGAATAAATACCCGGCTGTGTCAGGGAAAGAGAATATGGATGATTTTTTCCCCTTTACTTCATTTTCCAAACAACTCCGTAAAGTACTTATGCTACTTTTATATCCAAAATGCTTACATTTTTTAGAATGAGTCTTTGACAACAGCTTGGAGAACATGTTTTCCTCTTCTGAAGGCCGGTTATACTGACAGTCATTACGGTTCAGCTCAGCATGTAATCACCCTCTTCCTAAGTCCTGAGTATTGTTGGATCTCGCATGGCTAGACTGTCACACGGAGACAATTCGCACTGCTTTACTCTACATCTCTCTACTAAGATCATCCCAGGGTCTGCCTGGCATGTTGTGGCTGCTCATAACTTATTATTTGGCTTTTTTGCTCAGGCTGCAGGTTTTGAGACAGCCCAGGGCTTCCACTCCAAGACTGAGGAAAAGGCTCTCCTCCTTCTCCACCCTGCCTGAGCACTGGTTCCACTCTCTTCCCTGAACTTGATGACTAACAAGTATTTCAGTCTCTGAATTCAGCTCTCTGGTGGATTAAGGTGGGAGGCAAATTTATTGTCACGCTCCCAGTCAAGAGGTGGAGTTTTTCTCCTCCCCGCGATTCTGGTCTGGCCCTGTGACTGCTTTAATGAATAGAAGGTGCAGAAGTCATACTGGGCCAGTTCCAGGTACAAGATTTAGGAAGGCCTGGGAGATTTTGCTTTTGCACATTGGAGAGCCCTGAGCCACCATCTAAGAAGTCAGCTACACTTATGGATAGACCACATGGAGCAGCCACATGGAGAGAGGCCTGGCCATCCCAGTATCATGGCTGAGCCCAGCCTGCCAGCAATCACTGCCAAGGCACCAGACATGAGGAAGCCATCTTCTGTGTTGCAGCTGGTAGAGTCCGAGGACGACTGCAGCACAACCAATGCTATGTGGAGCAGAAGAGTCGCCCAGCTGAGCCCACTCAACCCTCAGCATGATGAGAGATAATACAATGTTGTTGTTTTAAGCCTACCAAAAGTTGGCTCCCAACTGTCACCAACACAACCTATTGGTGAGACAAAGCTGAGCTCATTGCTTATTGCGGTAAGGGAGAATGCCACCTGGCAAAGCTTTGGCAGTGTTTCCAATGGGGAAAGGAAGGTCAGAATGCACTAATAATTGGGAACTTGGTTTAAGGCAGTCTTTCATTACAGGGACTTGATCAGGACTGGGCAAGAATCACTATGCAACACTCCAAAATTGGTGGAAACAGCAAAGTAAGGATTTTGAGATGAAAGATTCACAGAATCTGAGGGCACAAATTGTCTGTGGATGTTTTCCATGGAATAGTTGATGGAAAGTTTCTTTAATGAACAATCAAACCACTTACCTGGGCAGGAGGCATCTGGAAAAATCAGTCATACTAATGAAGACAGAGAAACAGCACAAAGTCATGTCACTACAGGCAACAGGATATGGTTTAGGTTTCCCGGGTGCAGGCAGAGCATGGAGCTAGCTGGTTTTGGTTCTCAAGCCACTAAGTTTTGGAATGCTTTGTCACAGCAATTAATAATTAAGACATTTCTGTAACCTTTCACTTCTCAATATTTCTGTATTTCTCAATCCATTCATTCATCAAATACTTGCTGTATACCTATTATGTGCCAGGCACCGTGCTAGGCTGGTGATACAAAAGAGAGTAAGATAGACCAGGTCCTCCCTTTCTTGGAGCTTAAATCATCATCAGGAGGAGAAAGACAATAAACCATTAAACGAAAAAGTTAACAAGATAATTTTTATACTGATAAAGTGTTCTGAGGAAAATAAAATAAAGCAATGGAATAGAATTGGGGGGGGCAGTGGAGAGTTGGGACGAGAAGATAGAGCTGTGTTAGAAACAACAGTCAATGCTAATCATGGTGGTTCATGCCTGTAGTCCCAGCTACTAGGGAGGCTGAGGCAGGAGGATCGCCTAGGTTCCAGTGATTCTCCTGCCTCAGCCTCCTGAGTAAGTGGGATTACAGGCGCCCGCCACCAGGCCTGGCTAATTTTTGTATTTTTAGTAGAGACAGGGGTTTCACCATGTTGACTAGGCTGGTCTTAAACTCCTGACCTCAAGTGATTCACCTGCCTCAGCCTCCCAAAGTGCTGGGATTACAGGCGTGAGCCACCATACCTTGGAAACATGTTCTCCAAGCTGTTGTCAAAGACTCATTTTTAAAAATATAAACATTTTGGATATAAAAGTAGCAGTGATCCTCCTGGGCTCAGGAGTTTGAGACTGCAGTGAGCTGTACTCCAGCCTGGGTAATAGAGACAAAAAAAGAAAAGAAAAGGTGGGGGGGGGGTGGGGAGGGGAGAGAGGAAGGGAGGGGAGAAGGGAGGGGAGGGGGGAGGGAAGGAGAGGAAGGAAGGAAGGAAGGAAGGAAGGAAGGAAGGAAGGAAGGAAGGAAGGAAGGAGAAAGAGAGAAAGAAAGGAAAAAGCAAGAAAGAGAGGGAGAGGGAGGAAGGAAGGAAGGAAGGAAGGAAGGAAGGAAGGAAGGAAGGAAGGAAGGAAGGAAGGAAGGGAAAGAAAGAAAAAAAGAAAGAAAAGAAAGGAAAAGGTGAGGAAAGGAGAGGGAAGGGGATGGGAGGGGATGGGAGGGGAGAGGAGGGGGTGAGGGAAGGAAGGAAGGAAGGAAGGAGAAAGAAAGAAAGGAAAGAAAGGAAAAAGCAAGAAAGCAAGAAAGGGAGAGAGATGGAGGAGGGAGGAAAGAAGGAAAGAAAGAAAGAAAGAGAGAGAGAGAAAGAAAAAGAAAGAAAGAAAGAAAGAAAGAAAGAAAGAAAGAAAGAAAGAAAGAAAGAAAGAAAGAAAGAAGGAAGGAAGGAAGGAAGGAAGGAAGGAAGGAAGGAAGGAAGGAAGGAAGGAAGGAGAAAGAAAGAAAGGAAAGAAAGGAAAAAGCAAGAAAGCAAGAAAGGGAGAGAGATGGAGGAGGAGGAAAGAAAGAAAGAAAGAAAGAAAAGAAAGAAAGAAAGAAAGAAAGAAAGAAAGAAAGAAAGAAAGAAGAGAAAGAGAGAGAAGAAAGAAAGAAAGAAAGAAAGAAAGAAAGAAAGAAAGAAAGAAAGAGAAAGAAAGAAAGGAAGGAAGGAAGGAAGGAAGGAAGGAAGGAAAAGAAAGAGAGAGAGAGAGAGAAAGAAAGAAAAGAAAAGAAAAGAAAAAAGAAAAGAAAGAGAAAGAAAGAAAAGGAAGAAAGTTGGTCAAGGTAGTCCACTTGAACAGATGACGTCTGAGCTGGATGATATGCGAACGGTGGAAAAAGCCAAACAGGTAAAGATCTAGGGTGAGAATATTACAGGCAGAGGGCACAGCACAGGCAAAGTCCCTGAGGCAGACAGGAGCTCAGAGTGCCAGAGGGACTGAAAGACCATGTGCCTGAAACACGGCAACCAAAGAGAAGGTGTTCCAAGTTGAGACCAGAAAGGCTGGCAAAGGTCAGTTCACATAGGGCCTTGAAGGCTGGCGAAAGTCAGTTCACATAGGGCCTTGACGGTATCACAAGGAACTTGGACTTGAGTCTAAGTGCAATGGGAAGCCCCAGAGCAGCGTTGCCTAAAAGAAATAAGATGTACCCGGGCAGCGGAGGTTGCAGTGAGCCGAGATTGTACCTGTGCTTTCCAGCCTGGGCAACAGAGCGAGACTCTGTCTCAAAAAAAAAAAAGAGAGAGAGAAAGAAAGAAATAAGATGTGAGCCATGGAGCCTTGTATGCACTTTTAAATTGTCTAGTAGCCAAATTTTTAAAAAAAGAGAAAAAAAGGTAGAATTAATTTTAATTATATATACTTCACCCAGTATATCCAGATAGTATGATTTTGACATGTAACCCATATACAACATTATCAACAGGCTATTTCACATTCCTTCTCTGGTACTAAGTCTTTGACATAGGTTTGGGTGGTATCGTTACAGCCCATCTCAATCCAGAAAGTTGCCGTAGCCACATTTCAAGTGCTCAGTAGATTCCTGGGTCAGTGGCTACCATACAGGCCAGCTCAGCACTGGAGGGTTTAAGGATCATTATCCTCTCAGGTAGGTTAAAGCTGTTTTTCATTTCTTCTTTTATCTCCTACCTATCTGCCATTATCATTCCTCAAGAACTTAGAGAATTCCATGTAAGTACTTCCCCATCTATCTCATCCTCTTTACCTCAGCTCACGTGTCTTCAGTATTTTGTACATCAGTTATTGCTACATCCTCTGAATTGGGCTTTTTGCCTTGTGTCCACTTTCTCCAATCTCTCTCCACCAGGTTACTGGTGTGCTCTGCTAAAGCAGAGACCCTACCTTCTCCCGTTTCCCCTTCAAAATCTTCTGTGGCTCCCACTCCCTGCTGAAGTTCAAACACTGAGGCCCTCAAGACCCCATCAAACAGTTCCACCCTGCTTTTAACCTTCTTTCCCCCTGCCCCTTTTATGTGACGCAGTTAAAACCCAGGTCTCAGCTCGGTCCACTTCATCACACTTACCCCAATGACTTATGAAAGTAATGTTATCTTATTTCCCAGAATTTCCTTAAACACCATGGAACAATTGTAGCTAAACACTGAAAGCTTTTAGGACCTGTTTCTGTTTCTATTTCCACTAATAATAATTTTCCTCTCTATAAAAAAGTGTTTCATATTTGTCTTATTTGATCATTTTTATTTTGTAATTTTTTTTTTTATTTTAAGGGCAATTCCAGTGGTCCACAACATTTGGATATGAGATGTCTACTTGTTTAATTTCTCAGTAGTTCTCATCCCACAAGAAAACTCCTAGCAAAAGTGATGCAAAAAATGTCAGTAATCAGGCATCATACAAGGTTCATGTGTGTGTATGAAAATTGAAGTTAGGCTGAGCGTGATGGCTCACGCCTGTAATCCCAGCAGTTTGGGAGGCTGAGGAGGGTGAATCACTTGAGGTCAAGAGTTCAAGATCAGCCTGGCCAACATGGTAAAACCCTGTTTCTACTAAAAATACAAAAATTAGCCTGGCTGAGTAGTGGGCACCTGTAATCCCAGCTACTCAGGAGGCTGAGACAGGAGAATCACTGGAACTCAGGAGGCGGAGGTTGCAATGAGTTAAGATCGAGCTGTTGCACTTTAGCCTGGGCAACAAGAGTGAGAAAAAGAGAAGGAAGGAAGAAAGGAAGGAGGGAAGGAAGGAGGGAAGAAAGGAAGGAAGGAAGGAAGGAAGGAAGGAAGGAAGGAAGGAAGGAAGGGAGGAAGGAAGGGAGGGAGGGAGGGAGGGAGGGAGGGAGGGAGGGAGGGAGGGAGGGAAGGAAGGAGAAAACTGAAGCTAAAGCATACTTAATTGCCTTTGAGCAACCTTTGACATCACTTCAAATTATAAGAAACACTATGGGATATTGAACGTGTAGGCTAGGAATCTTTAAAATCCTCTTTGGCTTTATGACATAAAAGCACCTTGGCTGCCATCTTTGAAGTATGGTTGAAAGGTTGGTATTTTTCTTTTTCCCCTTATTTGAAAAACTTAAGTAACTGAAGATGTAATTTTGTAGACTCTGCTCCAAAAGAGCCATCGATAAACAATTCACAGGATGTCCACATGCCAGTGAGGTTACAAGCTGCTCTTGACTGTTTATGGATGTGAGATTTAACTCCTGAATTAGACTGGAAGTAAATTGAGTCATAGATTAATATTGAAGGAAGTTTGCATTTGCATATCTAAAAATTAGTATTTAAAGACAAACGTCTCATAAGGTTGTTCCAGCTGGGGTTTCCATTCCCTAAGTCTGTCTAACAACTTGATTTTAGTTTCACTTGGGAGTCTACTTTAGTCCTCTGTACATATTTGATATAAATGAAGATCGAATAGCAAACACTTTTTGCTTGGCTAACAGGCACATAAAGGCAGTTCTTCTCCTTGCCAGACCACCCAGTTTGGGGCTTTGCTAAGAAAACTCACAAACAAAGCTCAGTAAAGCTCAGGGCTCCCCAGACTGCCTAGAGTTCTGTTCTCCATCTTTTTCCTACCTCCTCCCAACACTAAACTCTTATGGAGCCCTACTGTGTGCTGTGTCTGTGGAAAGATGAATGAGACCCTGGGCTGTCACAAGTGTCTCCTGAAATTGGGTGTAAATAATTAAAATAAAATAGGGGCCTGCTGAGGTGATTCAAGCAAAACAAGTGCTTCTTCTTTAAAAGGCTGAGGATTCCAGGTGGCTTGTAGGCAGTGCAGTTGGAGAACTAGAGGATAGGTTAGAAGAGGCTCCAGGGCTGGGTGTGATTGAAAGAGGGTGGGCAGAGCCATGCCAGGTCTGACTGGTTTCATGTGCTAATGAGTCACAGTCAGCAATCAATCTTTATCCAGGAAGAGCTGCCTCTTTAAATCCCCCGGCGGGGACCAGGTGGAGCCAGAAGAACCTGACCTGGAGATGGGCCCTGTTCCAACCCACTGTGACCTTGGCAATGTCACCTGCCCTCATTTAAAAATGGGAGCGTGGGATCATATGGTTCCTCCAGCTTGGGACCAGAGTCCTCTGAACTGCTGTCCCCAGATGCCTGCCTCTTGAATGGGGTCAGGCTGTGCACACATTGTGAGCTATGTAACCATGTATGCCAGACATTGCAGTTAGAAGTTGATGGTTATGTTCATGAATCACATGAATCACAGGTATACATGTTCTGTCCCAAGACACAGAACCCCTTTAAGCCTCTACAATTTACCCACCCTTGTCCCCAGTCTCTGCCCAGTCCTGAGTCCTCCCTCTTTTGTCTCCTCCCTCACTGGTTCATGTTTTAATCATTCATTCATTCATTCATTCATTCAATGAACACCTTTAGCACCTACTGTATACTAGGCACTATATGGGGCACCCTATTCCTGACCCCAGTCTGGGGCAAAGTTTCTAAGTGGAAAGGGAGAAAGAAAAGGCAGGCAGGGGTCCCAGAGACTGTGCCATCCCATGCTGTCAGGCCTGTCTAGGAATATGATGTTCAGCTACCACCCCGAACGTCATATTCTCCAGGCTGGGTGCGGTGGCTCACCGCCTGTAATCCCAGTACTTCGGGAGGCCGAAGCGGGCGGATCACTTGAGTTCAGGAGTTCTAGACCCACCCGGGCAACATGGGGAAACCCCATCTCTACAAAAATACAAAAAAATTAGCTGGGCATGGTGGCACACACCTGTAGTCCCAGCTGCTTGGGAGGCTGAGGTGGGCAGATTGCTTGAGCTCAGGCTGCAGTGAGCCGAGATCACGCCACTGCACTCTAGCCTGGGTGACAGGGCGAGGCCCTGTCTCAGGAAAAAAAAAAAAAAAAAGACAGCTCTCCAGTTCTGGGGCTAGGAAAGCCTATTCCACTATGTGTGGATCCCTCTGCAGCTGCCACCCGCCTTCTGGATTTTCTCCAGATCTCCTAGAGTAAGCAGTGAGGGGAGTTTCTGTACAGGAGTGTTCTGTCACATCTCAGGTTCGGCCTTCTGAGATTAAACCTGTGATTCCCCACCCCCTACATCTCCCCCTGCCCTGACTCACAGGAGCGCCCTCCCTTCTCTGTCCAGGTAAAGCATCTTCAGTCACTCTGGCCACCTTATACTCAAGTACATTTGGGTGCCTGGGGCCCTCTGAGGAGGCAAATGACCTCTGGAGTGGAAGGGCCAGTGTGGCCAGGACAAGTGGAGGCAGCACTGACTGACCTGATGAAGACTGAAGCCACAGCAGAAAGCTGCAGTGGGGTGGGGAGAAGGCTTGGGGTGCATTGGAGGGAGGTCCCTGGCAGACCCGGACAGTAGCTGAGTGGTCTGGGTTTCAGGATTCAGGTTACCTGACAGCGACAGGTAACCTGTTCTCCGCACCTCCGAGCACCTCCTGCCCCTCACTATGGCTCTCTGTACTTGCAATGAACTGGGAGAGGCAGTTCTGGAATCTAACCCGTGCTCCAGGGAGGTAAGACGAGCTCCCCGGGCCACCGACAGAGCAAGCCAGGCCCTCGCTTCTGCTGGGGTGAGGCGCTCCCACCATCCCCAGCCTGTCCTGGAGAGTGACGCCTCCCTCTGGGGTGCTGGCCTTGGCCTTCAGTCCTTGGGGAGGCCACATCTTACCCACATTTTTCTTTGGCCTGAAGAGAGTTCATGTCCATAATTAAGGGGGTGACGAAGGCAGGGAAAGGGAAAGTGGAACAGGGATCCCAGAGCCTCCCGAAGCTGTTCCAGCCTCTGAATGAAGGAAGAAGACGACGTCTCCGAGCCAGGGTGGGGAGAATTGTTCAAAGGTTAAAGGCAGAGATGAATTAAGGTGAGCGTGTAGCAGTGGGTGTGGAGAGAACGAGACTGATTTACAGTCTTTTGAGGGCAAAAAGTTAGACTCTTTTCTCTGTCTTCAAAGCCAGATCCCAGGGCTCAGCCTGAGAATCTCTCTGTCTCTCTCTGTGTGTCTCTCCACCCGCCCCCCTCCCCCGACCCTCCCTGCCCCATACTCCTTTCTCTCTCCTCCATTTGCCAAGCTTCTCAGGACCTGGCATTTACTTCTGCCAAGCTGTAGGTCTTCCTCCCCACTCCAGGAATTTCACAAATAAATCACTGAGAACAGAGCCTGCCTCACAGCAAACAGCACAGGGATTTCTGCTCAGCCTCTGTGGCCTCGGACCAGCTTCTGGGAAAGAGCCCCTGCCTGGCTACAGGCGCAAACACAGCCCTGCCTTTCACAAACACTCAGGGTGAGAAGCAGTAGGGAGAAACCCCAAGCCCCCAGGTGAAGGAGCTGCGCCCAGGCGCCCACGGTAAGGTCAGGCTGTGCCAGGGCCATGGCTCCCGTCCCTCCCCCCACCACCGGCTGAGCTGGGATCCAGGGCACAAGGCTTCTCCCCCAGGGGCCTGGCCACTCAACTCAGCGACCTTGACAAAGTTATTTTAGCCTCCCTAGACTTCCCTTTCCCTGTTTTTACATAGATCAGAGGTTTACGCTGCTTAATTCACAAAGA
The DNA here is from genome assembly GCF_024542745.1 of Macaca thibetana thibetana. NCBI lineage: Eukaryota > Metazoa > Chordata > Mammalia > Primates > Cercopithecidae > Macaca > Macaca thibetana. The sequence goes on along the minus strand of NC_065579.1, from coordinate 4,237,704 downwards.
AACTACAAGGAAAAAAACTGATTTGTTTTGAAGCATTCTATCTTCCTGAGAGGAACGCAGGTTCTAGCAAACTCTTCGAACAGACACAGACACATATGTACACACATGCACGATATATTGACCTGTCCACACACTTACACTGCACCCATTCATGGACTGGGCTGCAGCTCCCCTGGTATAGGGACACTGATGCACTGCTGTGTCCCCTACTATGTGGTGCTTGGAGCAAAGCTAATTCTTGATAAATATTCACCGAATGAGTGTACTTGACAACATGCACAGGCATCCTCTCCTTATGCCAGTCACTGTGCTCGGGGCTGGGGGACAGCCCTGCCTGCAAGGTGCTTATAGTCCAGGAGGGAGACTTGCACGTACACTCACACAGCCAATGTGGAGTATTAATGGGCACCAGGACAGAAAAGAAAGGAGAGGCCAGAGCAGCTCAGAGAGGGGAGAGCCCGGCTCTGTCCCATGGTTTGGGGGCTTGGGGGACACCTGGGGAGGATGTCAAGAGGAAATACCTCAGAGCACTGAAGGAAGAGGGAGACGAGGTGGCTGCAGATGTCTCCCAGCAGAGGGAACGCATACTCCAAAGCACGAAGCCCTGAAGTGACACAGTAGAGTCAGGAGACCACGAACTGCTTCTGGTGGTTGGACTGTAAAGAAGCAGGCAGCATAGTGAGACCCCATCTCTACAATCAAATAAAAATAGCCGGGTATAGTGGCACATGCCTCCCACTAGTCCCAGCTATCCAGGAGGCTGAGGTGGGAAGATCGTTTGAGCCCAGGAGTTCAAGGCTGCCGTGAGCTAGGATCGTTCCCCTGCACCCCAGCCTGGGTGACAGAGCAAGACTTTGCCTCTAAAAATAGTGGGAAGGGCAAGGCGGTGAGTTGTGGAGCCACAGGCTGGGTGAGGAGTGCTGAGTCTGCAGACCGTGCGTGCTTTCTTTCAACGATCCCTATCCTTCCCTCCAGCATTCCTCTTAGACTCTTAAAATATGCAGCTTCAGTATCTTTTATCCTAAATGCTTGGGACCAGAAGTGTTTTGGATTTCTCATTTTTTCAGACTTTGGAATATCTGCATTATGCTTACGGTTGATTATTTCTAATTCAAAAATCCGAAATCCAAAATGCTCCAATGATACTTCTTTTGAGAGTCATGTCAGTGTTCAGAATGTTTTAGATTTTGGAGCATTTCAGATTTGAAATGTTTGGATTCGGGATACTCAACCTATCATAGTTTTACTTTTCTCTCTGCTGATTGAGAAACTAGATATGCATAGGAGAGCTTACAGACCTCTCCCAGCAACTCAGGGACAACCCACTTCTGACGTCGTTCTTCACCCTGGAGTGCCTCAGTTGGAAAGCGTTACTTAGGTGACCATATACTTTACTATGTAACTGGTTCACTTTAGGGAGTGAAAGAGGTTATTACCAATAATGAAACCCTGGGGAAAAAAACAAGAACCACTATTCTTTGCAAACCAGGATATATGATCACTCTAGGTAAAGATATTGGGTTGAGGCCGGGCACAGTTGGCTCATGCCTGTAATCCCAGCACTTTGGGAGGCTGAGGCAGGAGGATCACTTGAGCCCAGGTGTTCAAGACCAGCCTGGGGAACATGGTAAAACCCTGTCTCCACAAAAAAATACAAATATTAGCCGAGTGTAGTGGTGTGTGCCTGTAGTCCCAGCTACTGGAGAAGTTGAGACAGGAGAATTGCTTGACCCCAGGAGGTTAAAGCTGCAGTGAGCGGTGATCATGCCACTGCATTCTAGCCTGGGCAACAGAGAAAGACTCTGCCTCAAAAAATAAAATAAAATAAAATAAAATAAAATAAAATGAAAATATTTGGGGTTTCCATTAAAGGATTGTATAGAGGTAAGTGGTATCATCAGATTCATATTATTAGAATTGAGCTACCCCCTCTCACCCTAACTTCTTCATAGAACAGTGAGTGTAAGAGGACAGGATGGTTTGGATGGTCTCTGAGGCTCTTCCCAGCTTCAGCCTCTTCTATAAATCTCTGTTTGGCAGGCATTTGAGCTGCAAGAAGGGTTGAATAAAATGTAACCTCAAGGAACTTTTGGGGGCAAACTGCAATTTAACCTAAACCGTGAAGATCCTTACCAATATCCTGTGTTTTTAGCTGAAACCCTATAAAAGTGCCCAAGAAAAACACTCCCAAGGAACCTCCGCTCATCCACCCAACCAGGAAGGGAAAGGCGATGCCCATGAAAACATTCCATTGAAATTAAAGCCCTGCTGCCACTCAGCCTCTCCCGCAAGTCCTAGCCCTCCCTTCCTCTTTCTCCCTCCTCCCTTTCCTCCTCCTGACTCCAATAGCAAGCAGGCAGGGTGAGATTGGGTCCGTAAAAGCATGTGAGCATTCAGTAGCTTTAGTTAGTGCCATCATTTCAACTCCTGCAGCAACCCCCTCTCTCTTAAATAAAATCCTTCATGGCTCTCTAGTGCCTTGAGAACTAAGCACAAACTCTTGAACCTCTATTTCAAGATCTTTTACTTTGTCTCCATCTTGTGCACCCTTTCTTACAACTTAATTGGAATTCTTGCTAAACAAACTTTGCATATTCTCTCTAGGTGCTTACTCATGTTCTATCTACTCCTGACTTATCTAAATTGTGCCAATGAATTTCATCTCTCCATGAAGTTTGGCTTTTCTCCTTTCGGTCTTTTCTTCCAAGTTACTCAAACACATATCTTTCAAGATACTGTACTTCTAAATAAAGGTAGAATTAATAGTGCTGGTATTTGTCTCTGAATTGTCTTGCTAAGGAACTGAATACTGGTGTGGCTTAAAGCACAGCCTTGTAAAGGGCATCTGCATTAAGTTCAGCATCAATATAGTGAACTTCTGGGAGAGGGGGACCACCAGGTTGCCCTAGGAGAGGTGAATCTGCCTAGACTGGAAATGGAGCAGATCAAAACACTCACGCTGATCAGTAGCGAGACTGTTCCTGTGAACAGCCACTGCACTCCAACCTGGGCAACATAGCAAGACTCCATTCCTTAAAAAAAAATTAAGACCTTCTCTTCAAAAGACACTGCCTTGAGAATAAAAAAACTTCAGAGAAAAAGAAAATAAATGGAGAAAATATTTGCAAATCACAAATCTGATAAGGGAATTGTATCCAGATTATATGAAGAATTTTCAAACTCAATAATAAAAAAAGCAAACCAATTAAAAAATGGACAACACATTTCAACAGACCCTTCATCCCTAAATAATATGATGGTACATAAGCACAGGAAAGGTGTATACCATGGGTCATTTTGGAAACTGCAATTGAAATCACGAGATACGAACCCAGCATACACACACCAGACTGTTTAAAACTGAAAAGACTAACCATGCCAAGCATCGGCAAAAATGTGAAGTAACTAGAACTCTCACACACTGCCGGTCGGAATATAAAATGGTACAAACTATTTCAAAAAATGATTTCTGAAGAAGTTAAACATATGCCTAACATATGATCCAGCCACTTCATTCACAGGTACTTACCCAAGAGAACTGAAAGCATATGTCGATACAAAAGACCTGTACATAAAATATTCAAGGCAGCTTTATTTGTAACAGTCAAAAACTGGAAACGGTACAAATGCCTATGAATAAGTGAATGGATGAACAAAGGGTGATAGGTCCATCCGATGGGTTACTATTTAGGAACACAATGAAATAAACTATTGACACATGCAACAACATGAATGGATCTCAAGATGATTATGCTGAGTAAGAAAAGCCAGAAAAAGAAGAATATGTCCTCTATGATTCCGTTCATTTACAATTCTCCAAAATGCAGACTAATCTACAATGACATAAGCCAAATTACTTGTTGCCTAGAGACTGGGGGAGGGAAGATAGGGTGCCAGAGTGGCAGAAAGGATCCTAAAGGGATGTGAGGAAACTTGAGGGAAGGGATACATCCACTATTTGATCGTGGTGATGGTTTTACAGTTGTACACATATGCCAAACTTACCACTTGCACACTTTTTGTGCAGTTTATTTCATGCCAATCACACCTCAATAAAATTTAATGTTAAAAAATAAATGTAGTATGTCATCTAGGAGCTCAGAGTCGTGGTCTCGCTAAAGAGACGCTACTCATAGAGAAGGGTTTTTGTCTGCATGTTTGTTTTGTTTTAACATCATCTAGCCCAGCATTGCCCACAATCATCACTCAGCATCCGGCCCGACTAACTCACAAGGCACTGCTATCCCTACAAAGTGTCCACACCTGCTATTTGATCATCTGGGTGAGAGGAGGGAGTCAGTATCTATCTAAGTCGGATTTCCTGAGGCTTGTATCAATTGCTTCTGAACTGCAAGTGGCCCCATGGGGTAGAATTGAAAGACTGGTCCACAGGACCTTCGAGCTAGAAGGGCCCTAGGGGTCTTCTGGTTCCCACCTCCATCCAGTGCAGCATTTAATCCACTGTGCCTTGGAGTAATCACCATCTAGTCTCTGACAACGTCTCCTGGGAAACTCCTAGTGTTCACCAAAAGTCAAGAAACTAGCTGCATTCCAATGGGAAGAAGCCAGGGTAGGACAAGAGGAAGTAAGAGAGCTGTCCCTGAAACCCACCAGGATCTTTATCCCTCCTTTCAATGTGGTTCCTTAGGAATCTCACAGTGGGAAGAAATCAATATATTTCAATAGACCAGTGCATTTCCTTTGACCTGTGATGAAGGAGGGTTGGGGAGAAGGGGAAATGAAAGGATTTGATGAATGAGACACATTTGCCAACAGATTCTTTTTTTTTTTTTGGGAAAAAAAAGCATTTCTGGCTGGCTGGGCTAATTCAGTTTGGTTGGAGTGGTGTATATGTTAGCTCTGACATACTTTGGGCACATCTTTTAATGTTTCATTGCCTTTGCTTTCCTAATTGTGTGCATTTAGGACCAAGAGCCTGGGTTTCTTCCTTCTGATTAGTAACAAGACTCCTCACAACTTTGGGGGTCTAGGAAAAAGAAAAAAAAAGCCCTGCATTGCCAGACAAAACAGGACTGTACCCTTTCTGCTGCTCCGTCACACCTTCTCAAGCTTGGTGATTTCAGCTACTTCTCCGAATGTAATAATCTTATACACTCTGTACATTCAATCTGCTCCCAGGCAGGAGCTTAAACTCTCCCCCATTCGAAGTTTATCGGACAGATCTACAGAGGCTTTTCCGGGAGGATGTTTACAAAGGATTGTTAGTGTTGCCAAGAAAAGAGAGAAGGGGGATGATAGGATTTCTGTAGGGCAGTTTCAGAGGCAGTGAGATTTTAACATAAAGAGGACCTTTCTTTACCTTCTAACACATCCAAAGGCAGAAGGCAACAGGGGCCAACAGCGTCCTGGTGGGCGGGGTCCCTCCTAATCACTGGAGCCAACAGAGTTTGCCTATTAGGTTAGAATCTTGCTCTCACTTACTGCAGCTGGAACCATCCCAGAGATTAGAGCCTGTAGCTCCACACTGCCCCACTCCTCTGCTTCCTGTTGAATCACTTTATTTCATAGGGAAGGGAAGGAACCTCTTAAAAGGTGATGTCTTGTTGCAATAACCATGTAAGAAAAAAATGTATTTTCTCCGGGGAGGGGGAAATTCTAGAACATGCTAATCACCACATCTAATAAATCATGTGACAAAAGCACAGGGCATTTTGAATATAAGTTCAGTAATATCGGAATGATTCTGAAGTTGTGTATCTGTTAAGGTATTTACAACTCTGAAAGTCCTAATTGTAATCAATTTAAATGCATTTGGTATTTGGTTTATTAAACTTGGATTCATTACGTGAGACATTTCCCCCCGGATTCAAACATACATCAATACAGAGCTAGCTCTGGAGAACAACTTAACTTAACAAATCACTTTAGAAGCTTTTTCTTTTTTAAACATCCTAGAAAAATACTGCTGCAGCCAGCCTTGGGAAACATTTTTTCTCTCTCTCTGATAAGGATGACATCATTTTATCCTAGTAAAAGATGAGTTTTCATCATAATAATTAAGCAGGAGAGAAATGATTCCCAGTGAACTGCATGACAAGTTGTGTAACTGTAGTTAATTTTAATGAACAAGCTCCATTTTTGAATTGTTAATCTCCATTTCTTTCATTTTAGTCGCGACTAAAACTAAATGAATTTCAACAATGAGTTTCCCCCTCCCCTTTCAATGAGCTCTTACATTTCAAGCACCTTATGGAGGAGAAAATGAATTTATCTCATTTTTTTGAAGCTGAAGTCTTCAATTGTAAGAAGAAAGACTTCTTATTCATGGCAGCGTCTCTGTGTGATGAAAAAGAAAATCTAAAAGAGACCTTCTAAAGAGAGTCCATTGCAAAGTGAGTGGGAGGTAGGGCTGTGTGTTGGGAGGAAGGGGAAGAGGTTGACGTTCAGCCGGAAATTTCTACAGGAGTTCAGTACATAGGGAAGCCATATTAGGCACAAGCTCTAACCTTCGAGTTATGTAACATATGAGCATGAAGATATCTTGGGCACCAAAAGGTTTTATATTTGACAGCGCTGTTTTCAGCAGAACAAACGCACACCTTTTTTTTTTGTTTCAATGAACGATTTTTAGAGCAGTTTTAGTCTCACAGTATCGTGTGTGTGTGTGTGTGTGTGTGTGTGTGTGTATGTGTTTTAAAGAAGAAACACCATGTGTCTCAACATTTTGGCAAGAAAGAGCTTCCGGAACAAAGAGCAGCAGTAAGATTATTGAATATTAAGCCAAATCCGGGAGCAGGCTCCATGGACCCAGGCTATTTCCACCCACCACTGGGTGGTAGTATGACTGAAACCCTCATTCCCAGGTAAATCCTCAAATCTCCCCCATTCTCTGCAGGTCACTGATGTCCCTGTCTGGGGAGCGTGTGTGTGTTTGTGTGTGTGAGTGTGTGTGTGTGTGTCTTTTGAATCACTAGAATGCTGTCACGATTGAATGTGAGCTGCAGCCATCATGACAGAGGGTATTGTTCTGACCTTTTCAATCAACAGTTTTCAATCTAGGGCACACAGAGGTGGCTTAGAAGGAGGTCACCACGGGGCATGCGGCCTGAACTATGGTCCTAGGCTTGAGTTTTCGGACACCACAGGATATGCATAATCAGCCAAAGGGAATGAAATGAAAGTTTTCCCTTTAAACTTCAATCATGCACATGCGTCCACTCCACAGCCCCACTGAAAAGGAAAAACTTGGGGTCGCCTGGTGTAGAGGGTCCCGACCTTCACTGCCTAGAACCCTTCTGGGCTACAAGTTTTAAAAGGTCTTTGCCCACCAATGGGTTACTTTAAGTAATCATTCCATTTCTCATTTTCATTAATTAACTATTCACAGCTGCAGCTACCTTCTATCGAAGGCTCACCGTAGACCTACCCCAACGGCACCCTGAGGTTCAGATTCTTGTCCTTATTTTACAGGTGAAAGCATTGAAGTTCACAGAGATCAAGTAGCTCCATCAAAGTCACTCTGCCAGGAAGCAGATGAGCACAGGCTCGACCCCAGATGTGTCTGCTGTCAAAACCCAGGCAATGAATCACACTTCTATTTGGCCAGGCAGACCTTCTTGTGTGCATGAGGTAGTCCCCAGGGTTACCACACAGCCAAAAGCAAAGAAAGGAGGCATCTGCATCAGACTGCACCCCCCCATATCCAGGCAAATGGAGGATTGCCATGAAGCCCTTTGAAATACTGAAAATTGCTCACAGGCCCATTCTCTTTCTGTGGGTTCAGAGATAGATAATTGCTTGCCATATCCCAGTCTCTCACTTATGAAACAAGGACACAGAGAACAGGGCTCCCAGCCCTCCTCCACTCTTAGAGACCCCTGGGAAAGGAGAACTCGTAGCTGGGCTTAGGGAAGACATTGCTCTATACTTTCTTTACTTTACTCCAACGCGAAATTACTTTCCCTGGAATCCTATTCCTCACTGCCTGAGAAGTAAAGGCTTCAGTCTCAACTAGCAAATATCAGAGAATTATGTTTTTTTAAAAATGTCTTCGGTTGAATGATGTTACCAGTATGTGACCCGATGTCTCCAAGATTTTGGAGATCCCACATGCTGACTGCTTCTGGCCACTCTAAAACAATCTGGGAACAAAATCTACCAGCCAAGCAATACAAAGAGCAAGCTGGGCCATCCATCATCAGCAGACACCCTGACACGTGCTCCCTCACACTGCAGAGGTTGGGGTGGGCTGGAAGAGGTGGGGGCATTTCAATAGATCTTCCTGGGACTGAAAACATAAATTCGTACCCAGTTAGCTTTGAGATAAGTCCATTTTGAAAATAACATTTGAGGAGCACCGTGAATCCAGCTTCTTTCTCGGCTGAAAGGGCCCAGGAGCTCAAATTTCTGTTGACTGTGAATTGCTGGGGGCTGGCCGGAGCCTGTTTGTCTCTGTGCCCCCACAGTGCCTAATGTACAACTTGGCAGACCGCAGTATTAAGGAAATACTGGCTTTATTACTAAAAATAAAGCCCAGAACCCCCAGGTTGGCAAGGCGGAGGGATGGGGGTTTGGAGAGGACACTGGGAGAACCTCCTTTTTATACGTAGGATCCCCTTCTCCTGGGAGTCTTCTGAAGCCCACCACTCCCACCTCCATGGTGGTCTCAGGGAACGGTGATGCTTCCTCTCATGGGCTGGCTCCAGTGACCTTCCAGGTGTGGTCTGGAGCCTGCTGAGGGGAGGCAAGGACATTAAAAAAAAAAAAAAGATTGCAGCAAGGAAATAAGAAACCACAGAGGGAGGCGACTGACAGACCCAGTGAATGTTGACAAGCTGGCTTTAAAATGGAGCTTACATGTCATCCGCTCTGGGGCACCATGAACCTTGAGAAGCTGGCTTTAAAACGGGCTTACATATGATCCGCTGTGGGCTACCATGGACCCTTTCCCTGCCTCTGTGTGGAAGAGGACATATCTCACCCGTATCTCCCAGCAGGGCTGCCTTAGACCCCTACGGTTCTTCATGTCCCCTGGCCAAAGACACCCCTCACAAATAATTCAGAAATTCTACAAACATGACAGTAAAGCCTATATTTTTATAATATAGTTAGAAATTTTTTTGAAAAGGAAACAAGAAATAATATGCATGCTATTTGAATTATATTACATTATTAAGACATCAGAAACCAATAACCTAGAAATCTATAACTCATTTTAGGGCTGACCTCAGAGTAAAAAGTTTATTGTCTCCATATACTTGAGAAGCGCCCTGGACTGCAATGCTACCCTCAGATAACTTTCTATTTGCAACCTGGAAAGGAAGCAACAGAACAAATGCAGATGTTTATCAGATGCAGAGGCTGATAAGATAGCAAATATCTCCCAGTTCTACAATTTCAAAATGTCATTAGTCAAAACAAACAACCTCCTGTTGAAACGTTAATAAATGTTATAAATTTGAACATACAAAATAAAGTTACGCCAGCTAAATATCACTTTTATTTGCTTTATACATACTGAGTTCCACGTTAAACTTCATTTTTCCAAAAGGCTTCTGTGTCTGAAAGTTCAAAAGCCCCTCTCTAGATTATTAAAGAGAGGTTGAGCCTTTTCACCTGTTCCCCAGCACCCTGAAACCTACCTACCTAGAGATGTATCCTCACTCTTGTAGCATTGTATAGGAAAATACATTTCAATGCAGTTTGACCCAGGAGATACAGTCTTGTGCCACATAAGTGACAGTGACAGTGGTCTCATAAGATTATACTGGAGCTTCCCTCTACAGGCCCATCTTAATCTTTTAGACTGTATTTTCACCGTACTATTTTTGTGTTTAAATATGTTTAGATACACAAATACCACTGTGTGACAACAGCCTACAGTACTCGATACAGTAACATACTATACAGACTTGTAACCTAGGAGCAATAGGCTAGATCACATAGTCTACAAGTATGGTAAGCGTACCATCTAGGTTTGTGTAAGTACACTCTGTGGCGTTCACACAATGGAATTGACTACGCACACGTTTCAAAGAGCGTGTCCCTGTTGTGAAGCATTGAATGAGTGTATTTGAGCTGGGGCTCTTGTTGAGTAGGAAGGGGAAAAGGGAGACGGAGGCTAATATGACGAATATCTCAATTCATGCTCACGAAGCCCTTTGTTGACTCCCCACTTCTCTCCCTTATGATAATCTTCTTGGGTTTGAAGAACCATTGTCCACCTTCTAAAGCCAAAGAGTGTTATGAGTGGAGTCAAATACATACCTACAAACACTGAGGGAGGACAGCCTTCAGAAATGCTTTGAAGAATCATCTTCTTATGCACAGCAGCCCTAGTGACTGCTCGGATTACTGGACAGCATGCCTGCATATCGGGGCCTAAGTCTGTTTGTGCTGCTATAACAAAACACCCCAGAGCAGGTGACATGTAAATAACAAACTGATTTCTCACAGTTCTTGAGGCCAGGAAGTCCAAGATCAAGGCACCATCAGATTCAATGTCTGAGAAGGGCCTGCTTTCTGGTTCACAGGTGGTACCTTCTCACTGTGTCTTCCACATCCATCAGAAAAATTCCCGAGAAATAGTGGAATTTTTCTATTTCGGCCAAAGGGCCATTCTGAACAACCTGTACTAACCCTGTCAGCAGTGGCAAATCCAACGGGTCTGCAGCAAACTTGGTTCTCACCTCCTCAGAGGAAAGAATTCATCCAAGGGGCACAAGGGAGAGGGAGAGACCGAGACAAGTTTTAGACCAGGAATGAAAATTTATTAAAAAGTTTTAGAGCAGGAATGAAAATTTATTAAAAGTTTTAGAGCAGGAATGAAAGGAAGCAGAGTACACCTGGAAGAGAGTCACGTGAGTGACTTGAAAGATCCAAGCACAGTGTTTGGCCCTTGACTTGGGGTTTTATACATTGGCATGGTGCCGGGGGCTACATCTCTTCTCCCCTGATTCTTCCCTTGGAGTGGGCTGCCCACATGTGCAGCGTCTGCCAGCACTTGGCAGGGGTGGCATGTGCAGTGGGTTTATTGAAGTTGTGTGTGTGCTCACTTGAGGTGTCTTTTCTCTTACCAGTCAAGCATTCCTAGAGGAAGGTCATATACCAGTTAAACTCTGCCATTGTGCCTCTTAGTGTGCAAGCGTGGGTCCACTCGCCCACCTCTGGAGATCTTAGCCGGAAGCTGCTGATCTTCAGCCTCAGGTATTTTCTCTCTGTTGGGAGACTGCCTTCCCTGGTGCTGGCTGTGAACAATTGTTATTTTTGAGTTTAAAAACCACCTCATCATCACCTGACGGTCACCTGACATTCCTGGGGGTGGAGGGGGGCCTCTCCTGCCCTGCTCATATCTGCTTAACTACCTACTCTAACAACCGCACAATTACATATAAGGACACTGAGGCCCAGAGAGGGGAAGTGGCTTACCCAAGGTCACACCACGCATGACCCTTTGACATTGCACTTCCTATTCCTCCCACAATGCCCTCACATTGTCACTTGTGATGAGGATCAGCTCTGAGGTGACATAGTTAACCTTCGTTCTGAAAGATATTAGGAGTGATTTATATTTTTGAATGTGGCTAATGGTAGAAATAAAATGATAATGAGAAAGCAACACATACTTTCAAAGTGACTGCTCACCAGAGCTAACATTAAGCCTGATTTGATCGTACCCATTAGAGATTTCAGCTGAACATTATGAGGATATTTCTTGGGAATTTGTCTGATGGATGTGGCAGGGTCAGCTGCTAAGGATAAAGAACCGTCACTGAAATGTCCAACTAGACAAACTTTTTTCAATTAGAGGTATGAGAGAATTTGTCGTGCTACATGTAAATCAATTTATTTCTAAAATGAAGCAGCTACTTTTAAAAATTATTTTTTATAACGTAAGCTGTTTTACCTTTATTAGCCTGCTTTATCAGTAAAAAGGTGTTTGGGGAAGGTAGATTTTATTTAATAATCATTTCACATGTTGGGTTTTATTAAAGTGAGTCACCTACATGGAGTTCTTTAAGTCTGAAAGATGCCAGGTGTGGTGGCTCACGCCTGTAATCCCAGCACTTTGGGAGGCCAAGGTGGGCAGATCACCCTAGGTCAGGAGTTCGAGACCAGCCTGGCCAACATGGTGAAACCCTGTCTCTACTAAAAATACAAAAATTAGCCAGGCATGGTGCCAGGCGCCTGTAATCCTAGCTCCTCGGGAGGCTGAGGCATGAGGATTGCTTAAAACCGGGAGGTGGAGGTTGCAGTGAGCTGCAACTGCACTCCAGCCTGGGTGACAGAGCGAGACTTCGTCTCAAAAAAAATAAAAAAAAAGAAAAAAAAGTTTGAAAGACACCTCAGAGACCATCTGGTCCAACCTCTTTATTTTCCAAATGAGGTGGCTGTGATTCAGAGAGGGAAAGCGACAATTCCAAGGTCACACAGCAAGCAACATCAGAGCCAGGACTATGACAACTTCTCCAGACTAGGTCAAGGCTTTGTTTGATTAACAGCCAATAGAGCTCCCTGTGCTGTAAGTTGCCGGAACAAGACTGCAGTATTGAAGATACAAAAGAATACAGTCCACTTTCTTTATGAATCCTTTTTTCTTATAAAAATAAAACATTTTCACTTACCTAATTTCAAAAAAATTTTAAATAGCTTATACTAAGACATTTGTGTACAGCCACAGTACATCCCAGTGTTTTGGGAGGCCAAGGAAGGAGGATGGCTTGAGGTCAGGACTTCAAGACAAGCCTGGGCAACATAGCAAGACCCCATCTCTACACAAAAATTTTAAGAATGAGCTGGGCATGGTGATACGTACCTGCAGTCCTAGTTACTCAGGAAGCCAACACGGGAGGATCACTTGAGCCCAAGAGGCTGATGCTGCAGTGAGCCATGACCACATCACTGCACTTCAGCCTGCACAGCAGAGCAAGACCCTGTCTCTAAAAAAAGAGAAAAGTAAAAAGACACTTGTAATCAAAACAGAAGAGACGAAGAAAGAAAGCAAGGGGAAATAAGAATGTCCATATGATGCACGCACATGTGTACGTGTGTGGTCTGTGTGTGTGAGGAGGTGGCCAAAGAATACATAATTTGGGTAAAATTTAAATCTCTAATAAGAATGGTCACTGAAATTAACTTTTTTGATCTTTTTTTTTTTTTTTTCCAAGACAGGGCAGGGATTCCGTCATCCAGGCTGGAGTGCAGTGATGCCATTTTGGCTCACTGCAGCCTCAACCTCCCGGCCTAAAGCAATACCCTGCCTCAGCCTCCCAAGTAGCAGGGACTACAGGTGAATGCCATCATGCCCAGCTATTTTTTTTTTTTATTTAAAGATATGGAGTTTCACCATGTTGCCCAGGCTGGTCTCAAACGCTTGAGCTCAAGTGACCCACCCACCGTGGCATCCCAAAGTGCTGGGATTACAGGTGTGAGTCACTGTACCCAGCCTGAAATTGATTTAGATCTGAGTTTCCTGGTAATAGATTTTTCATTTGCTTATTTCCCAAAAAAAAAAAAAAAACCCTTCAATTGAGGTTTCTAAATATTCGTTTTCTTCTCCCCTCCGATCCCATCGCATTGCCCTATATACCAGCCCGAGAAGCACGGAGCAGAATCACAGCACAGTGGAGCTGGAAGTCTCCTCAGACCCCGCCAAGTGCAGCCCTCCAGTTGACAGAGGCACACCTGGAGCCCCAGAGAGGAAAGTAGCATGCCACAGTCATAACAGAGTCCACAAAAAGGTAAAGGGGGGGTGCTGTAGAGACACCAGAACACCTCACGTCTGAATTTCAGGGATGTTAATGATTTTCTTAAAACCCCAAAACTCCTTTTTACAACTATCCTGAATTGCATAGCAACAGACAGCATCCCTGATCCCCACTGGTCCCATTCTCAAGAATCTTGAGCCTGATGATCGTGGAACTTTTTCCTCCCACGGGGCCTTACTAGGTGCAAAGGCCTTTCACCCGTGCTGTGTCGCGTGGGACCGCAGCAGATCACCGTGAGGCAAGAAGGCAGAGAAGAACATTGGGCCTCAGAGAACCGGAGACTCAGCCGAGATCACAGGGCCAGTCCGCGCTGGTGGTGGGAACTCAGGCTCCTGCAGCCAAAGGCATTCTTTCTTCTGCACGCTGGGCGCTCCCTGGAAGCACCGCAGACAGTGAGCAATGAGGCCAGTCCGTGCACTCCATCGTCCACCGCCGAAAACGCTACAAGGACATTGCTGACGGCTGGCTGGGATGCCAGCTTCATGGTCAAAGTACCATCTCTTAGACGCATAAAACATCTAGCACAAAGGGATTTAAGGAAAATGACTGTTTTATAAAGGGATATATGTTTTAAAAGGGGGGAAAGAGTCAAGAGCTTTGTATTTCAAGTTTTGTGGAGCACCAGTGGGTACCTTAACAGGTGACCTGCAAAATCCATGGCAGGCAGAGGCTTCTGGGCGTGAGGTTCACAGCGCTCAGGATTGAAGGGAATTAGAGAAACTTCAAAGTGAGATTCACGGGGTCTGGATGAGGTAAGAACTCTTCGAAGCATAGGGAAAATTAAAGCGATTGACAAGCATGAGGGAGAAGAAAAGATCAACTCTGCAGTCCACGTTCTCTCTCTGGGCCTAAGGCTTAAAGTTTAAAATAATAATAATAATAATAAGCTGGCATCTTGTTTTGATTTAAGTATGAAAAGCCGGTGTCTGCAGGCGGCTGCCGAGCTAAGCGCTTTTCCTGCTGGGGCACCCACGGAGGTGTTGTCAGAGGTGCGGGATAACTCGAAGCAGAGCCAGCCCAGCTGGGGGGCCGGACCCCTGTTTGAGTTTGCAATGCCGGCAGTTAGAAAAAGTGCCTCCAACTTGTAAACACAGCAAATTTGATCTGGAAGTCATTGAGAAAACATAAACACGGAGCCTCACGCAGTCATGTTTACACTGTCCCAGCCCTGGTGAAAGATGAGCTCGCTGTGGAAGGATTTTCTTTTTTTTTAAGGCGCTTCTCTTTTTAAAATAAAAATCCCAAGAAGTATGTATTGCCACCAAGACCAAAACCCCAACAGAGACCACGAGTGCATGAACAAGTGTTGCTTAAGCAGGTGAGCGTCATAATGTCACATGTATTCGAGTTGTCTTCTGCAGTTGCAGAAACTCTGCTTTATCAAAAATCCATTGTTTTTGAGGTGGAAATTAACATGACTGGAACAGCGTCCAAAACTATATCCTTAGTTAAGAATATGGTTTCATAACTATTTCCTGTTTCCCAAGTCCATTCTAAATATGTAGTAACACGAACCAGGAATTTAGTCCAGTAGCCCTTCATCCGACCAATAAATAAATGGAAGGCACAGATGGAGGAAGGGACTTACTTAAGGTCACAGAGCTTGTTAGTGTCAAAGACAAAAATAGGACAGCGATTTCCTGGTTTCTACTAGTTCATTCAGGACATGTCTCTTCCAGGAATTGCTACTGACACTTTTGCCCAAGGGCGTTTATTAAACAGTGTGTTCTATGTGGAGCAGGTATGGGCTTTATTTCACAAACTTGGCATGAAAGAAATGCCACATGATTTTTCTTTAAAAAAATTAATTCTGCTGAGGAGTCTCCAGTTCACTTGGGGGGGGGGGGTGAAGAAATTGACTAATTCGGTCATTAGTGAATAGGGCCTGTCCTGGAAGCAGCATCACCTACCTTGTGTGGTGGAAGGGACCAAGGTGTGGAAGTGGAGCAGCTTTAAGAGAGGCTCTGGTTTTCGGTCGCCGCCGGCACACTGACCTCCTCACCACACCCCAGGGCCTCTGCGGGCCAGCAGCTGCTCTGCTTCTGGCGTGTAGCCTCTGCAGGGATGGGGTCAGCAGCCTCTCCCTCCCCAAATTCTGCCTTCGCCCCTGCAACCCTGGAAGGGAAGAGAGTAAAGCTTGGGATCCCCACACCATTCCTCTCTTAAGTCTGGAAGGACAGCTCCAGCCCACTTTTCCCTCCCTGCACCCAGTTCTCCTTCTGTGCCCCCGCCTCTCTTGCTGCCTCCTTTCCTGGTTAGCGTAATCTTCTCTAAAGTAAGGCCAGCATGTAAGAGAGAAGTGCTTTGAGGAACTCCCGCTTTCAGTCCTATCAAACAATCCTGAGACAAGGAAACCCAAATGCCTAACAATAGAATTCTAAATTAATATCTCAATCAATTATTCTGCCACTTAGCTATGCCACCTTAACCATGCAGAATTCAAATTCAAATCCTTTTACAATGAAAACAATAATGCATTTGCACGTCTGACCATCCACAGGGCACGTTCATTCAACTCACCCACTCCTTTCATCCTCAAACACTGCAAAGTAGGTCTTTGTCACCCCATTTTACAGATGAGGAGACCAAGGATTCATGAAGGGATGAGGTATTTGTAGTGACTTTTTCCTGGTCCTAAGAAAAGGATGGCAAGCCATGTGTGTTACATATCCCCTGAACTTGGCCAACTCTCAATAAATCCACACTTGATCCCACTCCATGGTACCTTTCCTCTTTCACTGCCAAACGGCCTGATGAACTTAGCTGAAGCTACCAGATACAACTTTCAACATCCTTCTGGGTGGATCCTCCTAGTTTTTGTTCACTCAGCTTCAAGGTTAAAAAAAAAGCAAAAAAAAAGACCAAAGATCATAAACAATCTCGCCACTTTTCGTGCATTTGTAAGTTTTGGGAAAAAATCCAGTGAATGATAAAAAGAATTGTTTACATTCTCGAAGGCAATTTGGTTGAGGTCCTTGTGCCCTGGTGCCAAGACTTCTGAGACTCTCGGTCTCTATTTGTCCCCGTGCCTGATTTCTGGCCAGATTGGCACCTACAGAAAAGGCTCTGACATTCAGTGGTGCCAACTTCCTCATCTCCCTGGAGAAACAGGCTACAAACCCACGAGAGCATCCAGTGCGTCCAGTCACTCAGCAAACATTCATGGAGAAGCTACTGTGTGCCAGGCATTGTTCTAGGCATGGAGGGATACAGTCACAAACAAAACCAAGTCCCTGCCCTACGGAACTCCTGGGGGGAGGGGATGCACACGACAGACATTAAATAACCATAATAAATAATATTTCAGATGACGATATGTGATATGAGGAAATAATATTTCAGATGATGATACGTGGTATGAATAAATAGTATTTCAGATGATGGTATGTGGTATGAATAAATAATGTTTCAGATGATGGTATGTGGTATGAATAAATAATGTTTCAGATGATGGCATGTGGTATGAAGAAAATACAGCAGGGGAAGGGGATGCTCTATGGAAAAACAGCCTTTCCAGGAGTGCTTAGGACAATGGCTGCAAAAATTCACGCACTGCTAACGCCACTTCATCTCCCTTTACCAGTTTTGCAAGCAGGCAGGAAATATGAAATCGTCGGCATAAGCGTGCCCTGCAAGATGTCAAAGGCTGGCTCCATCCTCAAAAGCACTGCAACACTGAGGTCACCTGGCCCGGGGCAGGCGAGCGTGGGGGACGCAGCTCTGGGCGGGTAGTCGGCAGCCCTGACCTTTGTTTCCCGATCTGCCACCCAGGCTCAGTATGCCCTTCCCCTCATCGCTTTACCTCGCTGGATCCTCTGTACAATGGAATACAGCAGGTTGAGAGTTTCCTCTTTCCAGCCATCATTTTCTCCTAGCGCCATATTCTCTCAGACTTTTATTCCACATAGTCACTTTATTTTGGGCTTAAGTAGGTTAATTTAGAAAAATGTCCCAAAGGGAGGGTTGATAGACTGCAGGAGTTCGAGGTGGAGATTGTTCCACCACATACCAGTCTGGACAACAGAGCAAGAGCCTCCTTCAAAAAAAAAAAAAAAAAAAAAAAGAAGAAGAAGAAGAAGAGAAAAAAACAACCTAAAGAGTGGCTCGCAGACCTGGTCAAAGATCTGTCTGAGGAAGAAATGATGATTCCTTCTCCAGCAGAAAATGAGAGTGGCCATCTAGAAATCAGAGCTAAGCCTTTGCACACACTTTATCTGAGAGAGAAAATTTGAAAATATAACCAAGAGAATTTTGGAAAAGAACAATAAAGGGAATCTTGTTTACTTACTTACAGCTTACTACACAGCTATAGGAAGCTGCCTATCATTTTGAATCATATTCGTGTCTTGGTGTGGGAAGAGGCAAATAGATCAATGCATTGAAGTGCTTCCATGACAGCTGGTAAACAGCTACTGCCCCGAACTCTCACAGTGCGTTCTGCTGACCCAGCCACCTTGGTCTCTCCCTTGGGACCCCTGACTCCTCACCCTCCAGCTATTGAAGACTAACACCTGGGAGCTGGGCGCAGTGGCTCACGCCTGTAATCCCAGCACTTTGGGAAGCCGAGGCGGGTGGATCACAAGGTCAGGATATCGAGACCATCCTGGCTAACACGGTGAAACCCCGTCTCTACTAAAAATACAAAAAATTAGCCAGGCGTGGTGGCGGGCACCTGTAGTCCCAGCTACTCGGGAGGCTGAGGCAGGAGAATGGCGTGAACCCAGGAGGCGGAGCTTGCAGTGAGCTGAGATCGTGCCACTGCACTCCAGCCTGGGAGACAGAGCGAGACTCTGTCTCAAAAAAAAGAAAAAAAAGACCACCATCTGGCTCAGCAGGGACCCCCTGGACCCTACTTCAGCACCTCAGGCTGATGGCTGACTCTGCACTGACCTGCAGACACTGCTCAGTCTGTGTGTTATCTCACCGCTGAGCACCCTCAGACTCTCTTAGTGGTGGTTTGTCCTTTGAGAGTATGATTTGGCAGTTTCTATGAAAATAAAACTATGCATACCCTTCAGCCCAGCAATTCCACTTCCCATCAGTTTTTCCACAAATATTTCCATATGCAAAAAAGCTGTACAACAATTTTTATTGCAGTAGTTTAATAACAAAAAAGGAAGCAACAACAGAAACAAGCTTATAGTCCAACAATGAAGGCCCGGTCAAATAATAGTCTATCCACCGAAGGCTGCACGGCTACTTCAGTGAGGCTCCCCACACCATCCTTCAGTGACCCACCAATTCACTGGCTTAGTTAATGGAGAAGTCCAGAATAGAGAGGGTCTCGGGTTCTGTTCCGTCAGTCCTCTGCTGCGTTGGTTATTCTCTTAGCTCTCCTCTTCTCTGTGTGTCATCCTCATCCTTTGTTGGCCTCTCTCATCTATGGTGGTTCCAGGCCTGTCATCAGCACACGGCACAGCTCAGAGTGAGCCGGAGGGATCTTCTCTCCTACAGTTACATCCTGGGCTGCAGTGGGATTGGAGCTGTCCTGGGCTCATTGCTGAGGTTTCCACCTACCAGGGCCCGGCCCTAGAGCTGCTGAGGAGGTCAACCCCACCCAGATTCCAAGGCTGCTCCCCAAGGGGAAAGGGGCAGAGTGGATGGGTTGGGGACGGGGGAACCACCCAGTTTGGCTTGCCGGTTTGGTGACCATGTTCTAGAAAGCTGCCCTAAACTCACTGAGGGAAAAGGATGGATGGGGAACAAGAGCGGATGGAAACAGGAAGACAAGTTAGGAGGCAGTTGCTATGGTGCAGACCAGAAAGGGAGAAGCGCAGAGAGTCACAAGGTGCGATCGGCAGGGCTTAGGGCTGGATCACCAACTAAACTGCATTGGGAGGACTGACAGAGGTTTCAACAAAGCCAAGACCAGGGGGCAAAATTTAAGGGAATGTCGAAAAACTCAGTAATCAAGATACAGAATATTTCAATGCAATATTTTTTACAATAAAAATGAATCCAAACATTTATGATGTATGAAATATTAAAAATTCACATAAAGACGGAATCTATGACTAGGCGTTTTCCTTTTTGGCCTCAGTCTCCAAAGTGCCTTGGCATGGCACTCACTGGAGGATGACCCCCACATTACAAAATTGTGGTGCTTAAAAAAAGTTACTGGGATAAAGAATTGGTTTGAGGTAGAAGTTGGTGGGCTTTATTTTAGCTGTTACAGGTATGTTCAGGCCTCTTAAACTGCAGCTGAGATCCATTTAGCGTAGGAATAAAAAACAATTCCTGAGATTGTGTGATCCGAGAGGGAAAAGAGAATTTTAGCTCAACACTGAGACCACCTAATTCACTGTCTTCTCAAAATGCACTGTACCCGTCACTTAGCTTCCCCACATCAGATGGAATGTGGCAGGAGGGAATTCCAGGAAAGAGCCCACTGCATAAGCAATGTAAGTCATGGATTACACCATCCCAGATCTCCAGCCAGGTGCCTGTGACAGTCATATAATCACACTCTTGTATTCGTTAATTCACCAATTGCCCCTCCTCCTTCCACTCTTCCTTCCTCCTCCTCCCCCTGCTCTTCCTCTTCCTCCTGCTCCCCCCTTCTCTTCCTCGTCCTCCTCCCATGCGTCAGGATGTGGAGTTAAGAAATGATGATGATGATATCGGTGAGAAGGTGGAGAACAACAACATGCAGGATGAGAAAAAACAAAAAAGCTGAAAAGAAGAAAGGAAAGAAAAGAAAAACGAAGAGGAGAAAAAAGAGAAGGGAAGAAGAGAAGAAACAGGAAACACTACTAAGTAGGGTCATTGGTTTTTAAAATTATGAGCAAACTATTTTATGTGAATTTTAGAGTTGAAAACTGTTCTCCTCTCCCACTGCAGACAACGGTGGCAAACCTGAAGAATGATCACAGATTGAGCAACAACTGTTTTCTTTCTTTTTTGTTTGTTTGTTTGAGACAGAGTCTCACGCTGTCACCCAGGCTGAAGTGCGGTTGCGTGACCTCAGCTCACTGCAACCTCCGCCTCCTGGGTTCAAGCGATTCTCCTGCCTCAGCCTCCCAAGTAGCTGCGATTACAGGCATGCACCTCTACGCCTGGCTAATTTTTGTATTTTTAGTAGAGGCGATGTTTCACTATGTTGGCCAGGCTGGTCTCAAACTCCTGAACTCAAGTGATCCGCCCGCCTTGGCCTCCCAAAGTGCTGAGATTACAGGTATGAGCCACTGCACCCGGCCTGTTTTCTTTCTTTTGTAGTGAGGAAAGAGGCATAAGTCTAAGGCTCATATAGCTGCCCTCAGCTGATGCTCACAACAGGCACACTAGCTAGAGGAGCAGGAGGTGTTTCCTGTGCAGAGCTGGCATTTGCATCGAGCCCAACAACTCCACAGCTTGGCTCTATAGATGCTCATTAAGTTCTAGGGAATAAAAGTATTATAAAGACCAGTGGCTAGAGGAAATAACTGCTATCTTTTCTTTAAAAGAAAGAAGAAAAAGTCCATCCGTAATGATATCATTGCTACCCTGAATCTCAAATTTAGCTATAACAATGGGTCTTAGACAAAAGACATGGCCTGGAGGACTGAGCCAGATGGAGCAAGCTGGGCAAGGAACAGAGTTTCTTCCAAGTGAGGCTCCTGAACTGCGAATGTGGCCACCAGAAGAGGCAACTTCCCTGTAAATTCAAAGTGTGCTGGCATTTGAATGAACATCACCAGGGGCCACTCCTGGGCCCTGGAGTCTCAATCACCGTGACCAGCAGCCCCTGAGGAGGAACTGCTTTCACCCAGCGGCTAGGAATTGTCCCAGTCCCTCAGTGGGCCAAAGAGGAGGCCTTTTCAGGGGAAAACCAGTGCATTTGTGTCTGTGCCTTGTTTTATAAAGAATCATTTCAAGTTGAAATTATTTTTAATTAAAACAATAAAATCCCACTGGTATACTTTTGATGGCACAAGTTTGCACTGACTAGCCTTGAATCTGGAGTCAGGAGGCCCCTTCCGCTAATTTATTGGATGACCTTGGGCAGATTATATCCTCTCTCTGGAACTCAGTTTTCACATCTATAAATTAGGGATAGTATAGATAATAGAAAGTAGACCCCCTTTGGTTCCCAGATATAGATGCATCAACGTGCTATAAGAGATTTTTACCAAGCAGGAGAAGGAGGTGGGGACAGCTAAGTACATTTCCTGGGTCAACCCCCAGATTCTGATTCCATAGGTCCAGGAAACTCCAGGCCTCTGCTGACAACCAGCTGTTAAGTAATGTTCAGTAATCCCTGGACTGAAATGGCCTCTGCAGCCCCTTCTGGCCCAGGAAAGCCGGGAACAACCACTAAAAAAAGATAACTATAAATTACATCAAAGTCATTTGGGGATAGAACTTTCTTTTAAATGGCGTGTAAAAGGAGGGCAGCACGGCTCACAGATTTCAGAAAGATTTCAAAAAGTACCACTCCTGATAGGAAATGCAATCTACACAAATAAACGAAAGGAAAAAGGCCTTTTTTTCCCCTTAAATTTCCCCTCAACTTTTAACACCTTAAGTTTCTGCAGGAAGGGTAGCAGGGGCAGAGAGTGAGGGAAGTCTATCTGCCGGACGATTCCTTAAAGTGATTGATTGTAGAGGTCACAATAGTCCCTGTTTGGGCCTGTTACAGTTTGCTAAGCTCCACTAAGCTTAGGCATTAGGAGATCCTTCATTGGAACATTTGTGTTGAAGGGAGGAGGAGGAGGAGGAGGGGAGGAAGAAGCTGCCACTGCTTTGTTTTTAGCTCTAGAGCTGCCTGAGGCCTGGTCTCAATCCTGGGACACGGTTCTGTTTGTCTTCCTTTTCTATTCAAGTTGCTGCTGTTCCAGGCGTTCTCTGCCCCATTGCTCAGTGTTTGTTTATGGCAGCGAAGTAGAAAATTGTAATGTCTGTAATTGTTATTGGTTTGCTGATTGTGTGACCACCTGGTTTGCTGGATTCCGGACAAAGGCAGTAAATCCTCCTTTAAGGCTAAAGCTGTGTACTTTAGGAGGAGGAAGAAGAGAAGGGGAAGTTTGGAGGTCTTGTGTTTGTGTTTGTGCATTGTTTTGTAAAGAATCATTTCAAGTTGAAATTATTTTAATTGAAACAATAAAACCCTGCTAGTACATTTTTGATGGCACAAGTTTGCACTAGAAGGAGGCCTTCTTTTTTTTTTTTTTTGCAATGAAATGCCCTGAAACTGAGGAATTCCTCAATAAACAACTTCATACTTGATTTGCTGTGTATGAAGTTGGATGTGCAGTTTCCAGATGTTTTCCAAAAGGCCCTGTGCTCTGAGGTACACAGACTGCTTCGAGACATCCCTCTGGTCTGCAGAGATCCCACAGCTGTTTTAGTAAAAAATTATTTTCTTTTAATTTCATAAAATGCCACATTCAACACGCACCTTTCATCCAGAGAGACCCTAAGATGTTCAAAGGATTCAGAATTACCGACCCATCCCCTACCCTCTGGAGTCACACACAGAAAATATTTAACATCTGTCCTGCTGTACCACCCAAAAGTTTTAAATTGAAGGAAGATGTGTTTCTTGCACTAAATTACCAGAGGAATTTTCAAAGTAGAGCTCAGTTACCTGGGTTGGTCAGGACGTCACTGCAGGAAAACTCTTCTTTTTCTCAAAGCACTGAGCACAATGAATGAGCAGCCAGCCCTTCCCCTGCCTCTTGCCCCAGAGATGGTACTACAAGCAATACTGGTTTCTAGCACTCAGCTGGCTCTGATGTGGTTAATAATAATAATATTGTCCAGGCACAGTGGCTCATGCTGTAATCCCAGCACTTGGGGAGGCCGAAGCGGGCAGATCATCTGAGGTCAGGAGTTCGAGACCAGCCTGGCCAATATGGTGAAACCCCATCGCTATTAATAATACAAAAATTAGCTGGGCCTGGTGGTGCATGCCTATAATCCCAGCTATTCGGGAGGCTGAGGCAGGGGAATCTCCTGAACCTGGGAGGTGGAGGTTGCAGTGAGTCAAGATTGTGCCATTGCATTCCAACCTGGTGACAATAGCGAAACTCTATCTCCAGATTAAAAATAATAATAATAATAATAATAATAATAATAATACAGTTGGCTCCACTGAGTGCTTACAATCTACCAGACCTTGAGTCCAATGCTTAATGTACATGGTTTCATTTAATCCTAATAAAATAGCAACTTTATTAGGTGAATATTGTTACTATTTTATAGACGAAAAAAAACTTACGAGACTCAGAGAGTTAGTTCAGTTGTTGAGTCAAAGATCACGAAGCCAGGAAGTTAGAATTTAAACCCCGTTTTGTCTGCCATGCATCCATGCTATTTGTCACCATGCCCCACTCATCCTGATGCTACAAGGTGCTGAGGTATGTCCCCTGATATAGTGCGTCTTACCAAGAACCTGTTATGTACCGAGTTGTGGGTTAGGATCAGAAGTGGGGAGGAGGCTGGGCGCGGTGGCTCATGCCTGTAATCCCAGCACTTTGAGAGGCCGAGGCGGGCGGGTCACCTGAGGTCAGGAGTTCAAGACCAGCCTGGCCCAAATGGTGAAATCCTGTCTCTATTAAAAATACAGAAATTAGCCAGGCGTGGTGGTGGGCAGCGGTGAGCCGAGATCACACCACAGCACTCTAGCCTGGGCAACAACAGCGAAACTCTGTCTCAAAAAAGAAAAAAAAAAGTGATTAAGAGAATAACCAAGAATAACCAATCCTACCCTTACAGAGCTCACTAACAAGGTGATCCGTTGCCCCAGTGTGCCTCAGACTGTCCCAGCTTTAGTATCCAGAGTCCTGTATCCCACATATGGGAGGTAGAATTCTAGGATGACTCTCCAAATTCCCTACTGCACATACATTTCTCCGGTTATTGAATCAAACCTTACATCTAGGTGTTGTTATGAAGGAGTTTGCAGATGTAACTAAGCTGACTTTAAGATAGGGAGATTAGCTCGGTGGGTCTGACTTTGTCAGATGAGTCTTTTAAACCTGAGTCTCGAGGTCAGAGACATAAGCAGAGAGATCTGAAGTCTGATTCCGCACGGCGTTGAAAATGAGGGGGTCACACAGCCTGGAATGTGGCTGACCTCATCCAGTCCTCACTGTACCCTGGTCCTATTTGCCCTTCTCAGACATGAGGAAACTGAGGCATGGAAGGTTCAGCTTTGGGTCCAACGTCGTATAGCCAGCGTGGAACAGCACTGAGATTGGTGTTCAGACCTTGGAGCCACAAGTCTATGGGAGGCCCCTGCACACAGGTGGAGCTGGGAGTGACCCCCAGCTGACAGTTGGTAAGGAGATGGGGGCCTCTGCCATATAGTGCAAGAAACTGCATCCTGCCACCACCTGCGTGAGCCCGGAAACAGATTTACTCAGCCTGGCAGACACCTGAATTTCGGCTCTTTTGAGACCCCGAGCAGAAAGCCCAACCATGCCTTGCTTGGACTTCTGACTGATCTATAGAACTGTAAACCAATATGGGTGTTGATCTAAGCTGTCAAGTTTGTTATGCAGCAATAGAAATGTAATACACTAAGAAACCCTTCAGCCCCGGGCAGACTGGAACAGTTGGTCACCCCAGATGGGCACAGACCATGTGACCCCTGTGTGTCATGGGAGGCACCTCGAGGGTGGGATAAGACAGGAGGGAAAGGGCTGAAGGCACTTTAGAAGGAGGACACCAAATAAGCAAAGACAGAGAGACAAGAATATGTAGGGACGTCCACCGAGATGCCAGCAAGGTGCCAACTGAGAGGGTTAAGTGCATAGGGACAGAGGCTTTGCAACTTTAGCATTTGCAAAGGGTCTGTTCTGGGGTCATGAAGATGGCAATGACATTAGCAGCCTGTGATTGCAGTTTTTTTTGTTTCTGTCATTCTGGCACAGATCCAGTCCAACCTCTTCCAGGAGCTCTGAACTCCCTGAAGGCAGGGTTGTGGCTCACCCAGCTGTGCAGCCCCAGCACCTAGCACAGCATCTGGGCATCGTTTCACACTCAGAAATCGCTCAATCGAGACATGGACGAATCACCTATTGTGGACAAAATAATACCACTTTGGGAAAAACGTGTGGCTGTGACGTCCCAGGGAATGCTAAGAGGTTGAAGGGCTGACCTACCATGCTGCCCCCGCCCCACCTCCCTCGTGATCTGACCCTCCTCTGCCTGTGTGCAGGGGCCTCCCACGGACTTGTGGCTCCAAGGTCTGACCACCAATCTCAGTGCTGTTCCGCACTGGCTATATGACCTTGGACCCGAAGCTGAACTTTCCGTGCCTCAGTTTCCTCATGTCTAAGAAGGGCATAATAGGACCAGGGTACTGTAAGGACTGGATGAGTCAATACGACATGTCAAGTTCTTAGAATGCAGCCTGGCAAGGGGTGAATTTCAATGTTTAGTTGTTATTATTATTTTTTATTTTATGTATGTATGTATGTATGTATGTATTTATTTATTTATTTATTTTTGAGACAGAGTTTCACTCTTGTTGCTCAGGCTGGAGTGCAATGGTGCAATCTTGGCCCACTGCAACCTCCACCTCCTGGGTTCATGCAATTCTCCTTCCTCAACTTCCTGAGTAGCTGGGACTACAGGCATGCACCACCACACCCCACTAATTTTAGTACTTTTAGTAGAGATGGGGTTTCACCATGTCAGTCAAGCTGCTCTTGAACTCCTAACCTCAGGTGATCCACCAGCCTCAGCCTCCCAAAGTGCTGGGATTACACGCATAAGCCACCACGCCCAGCCTGATTTTTATTTTAAATAGTAATGATGGGTCTCCTTCGACCAGAACTTTTGTTGGGCACCTCTGGGTCCTCTGCTTGATTAGGTCCTACCTTGGCTTCCTTCCTTGTCCTTATGGAAGCCAGTCTGAGCAAGAATCCTGCCAAGTCAATTTAGCAAAAATCTCCCACTTTTGCTATCTCGTCACCCTGGCCTGCCTTCAGCAAGAATCCTATTAAGTCAGGTCAGACAGAAACCTCTTATCTGTGATATTGCCTCCTAGTAATTTCCCATCCACGGACCCCCACCCTGCTTCTTGGTTCGGAGTCGCCACCCATCCTCGTTAGAGTTGGAGTTGAGTCCAACCTCTCTCGTCCACTGCAAGACCCCATTGCCGCAGTCCCCACACCCCTTGTCTCCACGGATCCCCTTGGAGAAAGTCAGCCTGAGCATCCTGAACAAATGCTTGGATACATTTCTTTCTTTAACAATAGTAATGACATATTTGCTGGCAAATTTCAGATGGAGACCCTTCCCGCACCCTGCCCCAGCCCAAGGGCATTTTCATTTTACTCAAAGATTCTGGAAACCAAAAAAAACTTTTAAGACCCAGTGGGTAGACTGCCCAGTGGAGGTGGGATCGACAGAGACCTCCCCAGGATGAGTGAGCCTGGCCCTCTAGCTGGGTGCTCCTCAAGACACACCAGCCTTGCTGCACCTGGAGTTTGTGAGAACTGCAGAATCTCAGTCCTCTTTCAGGCAGCCTGAGTCAGAATCTGTATGTCCACAGGGCCCCGCGGGAAAGGCACCAGTCTAGACGAATTCCTATCAGCCCTGCATCTGGGCAACGCGGCATCTCTCTGACCTTTACTTACGATTTGCTTTAAAAGTTAAGTGTTTAAGCACATAGGCGAGCCAGACCAGAGAACTCTCAGTTAGCAAGATACAACCTCACTTCCAGGGACAGCTGGCTCTCTACATGTTTGAACAAACTGGCATTATCCAAGAGCTTTAATGGTCTGAAGTCAGGCTTAAAACTCAGCAAAAATAAACTTTCCAGGAAAGTTTTGGCACACCCAGTTTCCAAACCCATCATCTCAGGAATGTTATCCAAGCAGTGGCCTCTTTCCCCACATCTAACTCTATTTCCAGTTGGGACAGTTCTTTCTCTGGCCTTGAACTGACAAAACACACACAAATGAGAGAAAACAGGGAGGCCACGTTTAGTGCGGGGCTTTAGATAAGTCTCCGGGAAAGTCCATAATCTCATTTTGGCACTATTAGTGTTCGGCTTCTTAATGCAAATATTATTTTAAAAGAATGTCTTGAATCTGAGGGACATGTGCTCTTGGTCACTGGGATTCGAAGAGGTACACCTGTGAGTGCAAGAAGTAGGAACCACCGTCTGTCCTTATGCGGCTGATGACGCCGTGTTCTCTGTGGTCTCACTTCTGAAGTGAGCGGAACACCCAAATCTTCCTTGAGGATGAAAACTCCAATTGGCCACATTCATTGAACCTGTTTACAAATCCTTCTGAATGGACTGATGTGTGATAGCCACTCTAGGAATATGAGAAGGCACCATTCCTTCATTCAGGAAACTCCCAGCCTAGAAGGGACATCTTCTGTTTGATTTATTATTATTATTTTAAGACAGTGTCTCCTTCTGTTGCCCAGGCTGGAGTACAGTGGCGCTATCTCGGCTCACTGCAACGTCTGCCTCCTGGACTCAAACGATCCTCCTGCCTCAGCCTCCTGAGTAGCTGTGATTACAGGCACGCACCACCGCACCTGGCTAATTTTTATATTTTTAGTAGAGACAGGGTTTTGCCATGTTGCCCAGGCTGGTGTCAAACTCCTGAGCTCAAGCAATCTGCCTGCCTCAGCCTCCCAAAGTGCTAGGATTACAGGCGTGAGCCACCACTCCTGGCCTCTGTTTGCCTCTTTAGATGCACATCTCCAGATGTTTGTAACCTATCAGTCAGGGTCTATCCTAGAAACCTATTGCTCCATAACAAATCACTCCAATTTCAGCGGTTTAAAATAACAACAATCATGTTAGTATCTTTCATAGTATCTGTGGAAGAGGATTTTAAGAAAGGCTCAGCTGGTAATTCTGGCTCTGGTCTCTCCTGTAGTCACAGTCAGATAGAGACGCTGAAGCAGCTGAGCCTCCCAGGAATCCCTCTCTTCACGTGGTCACTCTGCAGGGGCTCACTGAGCTTTCTCAGAGTATGGCGGTCTCAAGTCCACTGTTTACATGATAGTTCACCCTTCACTGTCTATGACTAGCTCAGAAGTCACAGTGTTCAGAGTATGGCGGTCTCAAGTCCACTGTTTACATGATAGTTCACTCTTCACCGTCTATGACTAGCTCAGAAGTCAGTGTCCGAACTTTTCTTACTTTATTTATTTATTTATTTATTTATTGAGACAGAGTCTGTCGCCCAAGCTGGAGTGCAGTGGCACAATCTCGGCTCACTGCAGCCTCTGCCTCCTGGGTTCAAGCAATCCTCTCACCTCAGCCTCCGGAGTAGCTGGGACTACAGGTGCACGCCACCACGCCTGGCTAATTTTTGTATTTTTAGTAGAGACGGGGTTTCACCTTGTTGGCCATGGCTGATCTCAAACTCCTGAGTGCAAGTGATCCACCTGCCTCAGTCTCCCCCAAGTGTTGGGATTACAAGCGTAAGTCACCGTGCCCAGCCATTACTTCCCCTTGAGGGCGAATTGTCGCAGTCACACTGTAAGAAGAGCTATAGGATGGGGAATATTGTAACCATCATTGGCAAATATAATCCGCAATAGGTTTCCAGCAGAAAACAGAAGTCACATCCAAATTAGGCTATTTCAAGGAGGGGTTAATGAAAGCACTAATTATGAAGATATAAGCAGGGTGGAGAGAAACAAGAGATACAGTTTCTGATATGGTTTGGATTTGTGTCTCTGCCCAAATCTCATGTCAAACTGAAATCCCCCGTGTTGGAGTGGGGGCTGGTGGGAGGTGCTTGGCTCATGGGGGCAGATTTCCCCCTTGTTGTTCTCATGATAGTGAGTGAGTTCTCATGACATCTGGTTGTTTGCAAGTCTGTGGCACCTCTCTGCTCTTCTCTCTTCCTCCTGCTCCAGCCATGTAGGATGTATCTGCTTCCCCTTGGCCTTCTGCCATGATTGTAAGTTTCCTGAGGCCTCCCCAGCCGTGCTTCCTGTACAGCCTGTGGAACTGTGAGTTGATTAAACATCTTGTCTTTATAAACTACCCAATCTCAAGTAGTTCTTTATAGCAATGCAAGAATGGACTGATACAGTATCCCAAGGCTGCTGATAACATAGAAATTGTTACCACCTTTATTTGGAAGGAACAAGATAAGGTTGCAGGAACTCTGAAGGAGAGATGAGTTCGGGGACAGCTCGCTTGAGAGGAACAGTCAGAGGGGACTACCCAGCAAGGAGGCAGCCAGGGAATAAAGGCCCCGAACTCACTCCCACCCCCGTCTCCTGCCAGGGCTTCTCATCGGCTGAACCCAACAGGAGGCCCAAAGCCTAAAGCCCACACTGATAAGACTCTGGGGAAGAGAGCAGAGTGGAGAGTGGAGAGGACATTTAGAGAAGTAAACAGGAAATACACAGCATAAGAAATATCTACAATCTAATGCCAATAGATTACAAAGTGTATGTCTGCAAGAGGGAGATTTTAAACTATTTTCGTGCAAAGTCCCGGAAGTATAAACATGATGTGGGAGAGAAGTTCACATCACCAGTAGTCTTCTGGATGTCTGGTATCCGCTTTATCTTGGGGCTTGAGAGTAGACTCCACAGTAGAGTCCTTGGCTGTTGGAAAGGAAGTTGTCCACTTGAGCAATGCAGACAGAGACGACTCAGCCTTTGGGCACTGACAGGAGTTGTTCCTGATGGCGATGGTCCAACAGGAAGGGTGGTTGCTGTGGTTCCTGGACACCAGTGATGGGGTGGTGGAATGGAGACTTGCTGGGAGGGATCCTGGGGGGCTTGTGGGCACCACTCTGGCTGCCAGTGCCAGCCAGTGCCCAGCAGAGCAAAGCCTGCATGATTCCTGGAGGCTGATTCTTCTTCTGTCTGAGTAGTCCCTCCAAGCCTGGTTCTCTCATCCTGAACCCACAAGCCTCTCTCCCTCATCATATTCCCTCCAACTCTCCTTTCCTCCAGTCTGGTTAATCCTTATCTCATCTGGGCTACGAAGGCCTGGTTTTCAATCTATTCTTCCAAATCCATTATTTATTGTATAAAATGTAAACTCAGAAGTCCAGGTTCTTGTAAGTCCACATCCTTGACTTCTGCAACTCAAAAGCCAAGACCTGGTGTGTTTGTTCTCTGCATTCTGCACAGGTGTGCCTTCCTCAAGGTATGTTGTGTGGAATTTGGCCCTAGCAGTTTTGGGGGTCGGAGAAGATCACAAGGCATGTGGTGGGGTGGGTGGAAGGGTGTTCCAGAGGAAAAGTATCATCTGTCTCCACTCAAACAAAGAGGTGTAAGACCACAAAAGATCACTTATGGAGTGTCCAAGAAAGACTTCATCTGATGCTTTGAAAAATCAACAGGCTTTCAACAGAAAGAGATGAAAGAAGCATTCTGAACAGACAGAAGATAATGAACAGGAAAATTAAAGCATATTCAAGAAAAGATGTAGTTTCATTTGTAAGGTGTACGGGAGTATTTGCATGTAGAGGAAAATAATTCTAGAAGAAGTCAGGTCATGAAGGACCTAGACAGAGAGCTTTCTTTATGCATTTAAGAAGCCACAGAGGCTGGGCGCAGTGACTCACGCCTGTAATCCCGCACTTTGGGAGGCAGAGGAGGGCGGATCACGAGGTCGGGAGATGGAGACCATCCTGGCTAACATGGTGCAACCCCGTCTCTACTAAAAATACAAAAAATTAGCTGGGCGTGGTGGTGGGCGCCTGTAGTCCCAGCTACTTAGAAGGCAGGCCGGAGAATCGTTTGAACTCGGGAGGCAGAGGTTGCAGTGAGCCGAGATTGAGCCACTGTACTTCAGCCTGGGTGACAGAGCAAGACTGTCTCAAAAAAAAAAAAAAAAAAAAAAATGAAGCCACAGAACGCTGAGCACTGAAGGTTGCTGGCAGGGTATTCAGGCCTGAGCATCACGTTAGAAAAATGAATGCAGTGTACAGGACACAGAGACTATGGTTAGAATGAGGGACAGTCATTGAGGCCTGAATGAGGAGTCTCCTGCTGCTGGCTTCTCTCACTGTCTGGCCTGCAAGTTCGCATGTGCCTTTGCAGTCCCTCCCTGACTCCAAACCTGTGTCTCCAACTCCCTGGAAGGTGTGTCCACTCGCAGGGCCCACAAGCTCCTTAACTCAATGCACCCAAAATGAAACTCTCCAAACCCTCTCCTCCACTGCTCCTATGCTCCCCGCAGACATCTCACCTTCTTGGACTTCCCCTCACCCACTTCCTCCTTCGCAACCTCATGGCCTCCTTCCTCTCTCCACATTCATCATAGCCAGATCCTTTAGAGTCTCCCTTGCATTTTTTCTTTTTCTACTAGACTCTTCTCCTTTTTAAGTCCTCTCTGGAACCCCCCAAGGTCAAGGCCTCAGCACCTTACCCTCCGACATTTGCCGCAGCCCGGTAATTGGTCTGCCTACTGCTAAACTCTCTCTGCTGCCCTCCGTTCTCCATAGTTCAACCACAATCTTTTCTAAACACAAAATCTCATCATGCTATTTCCCCCTTTAAAGACTTTTCTGCCCATTTCATGGTCTACAGCACCAAGAAGAACCTCTTTCGTTGACATTTAAAGCTTTCATAAGCTGATACCAGCCGCTCTTCCAGTTTTGTCCATTTGCTCCTCCTGGTGACATTGTGGCAGAAATAGAGGGGATCTTGGCTGCCAGCATTTAGCTGCCACCCCCTTCCAGGAAGCAGCCACTGATGGGATTAGGCCCCAGCTGTTTACACTAGAGAGAAAGGGCCTTAAGATAGAAGGAAATCCTGGATGTGTGTCTGTTCAGGACAGAGGTGGGGGGAAAGGGAGAATGAGAATGTATCAGTTAATTCTTCAAAAATTCTGTCTGCCACCCAGTCAAATAAAGGCACCTATGCTACCAAAGAAGTGTTTAAATTGTTATATGTTTAAAGACTGAAAAAGGGCCTTCAAAAGAAACAACAGATTTGGATAATATCTTATTCTCCAAGAGGCTGCCCTGGTGAGTGCTCAGGCTGGGGCCTTTACAGGTTCCTCTGTGACACGAAGTGGAGATTCCCGATTCTTCCTCTTGAAAGATGCAAAAAGCTTCAAGGAGAGCTTGGGAGGACAGCTGAGCAGAACCAGTGGGCCAGTGGAATTGGTGGATCATAACTAATTAAACTGTTTTCTTCTCTGACCCCTGGCTCTGTTAAACATAGATGATCTTAGTGAAATCAGTTTTGGTTGACTTGATGGTGTCCTGTCAGCAACAGCAGCACTGGAGTCAGGAGGCCTGGGTTCTAATTCCAGGTGTGTCTCTAACTAGCTCCATGACCTTGAGTAGTCCTGGCCTTTCTCTCAACCTCTGCTTCCCTATTTACCTAACGAGAGGACTGCACTCATGTGCACAGGCCCCTAAATACTCAATTCTATATTTCTTCAATTTCATAGCAATACGAATAGTTCCCCTCTTCTATATACCTACCTCTGAATTTTACTTTTTGAATGACTTCAGTCCTCCTCTTTATTTTTCCTCTTCGTTCTATCTGCTCAGCCAAGCAAGGCAGAGCACTTGTCCAGCCATTTTCCAGACTCTTGACTTGAGTTTACAGAGTACGTTCTGCCCACTGCATGTGTCCAGGAGTTGAGCCTCCTTGGCTAGGACTCCAGCAGCCAATAGACCTTGGCATCTGTGCTGCCTGGGACCCTTTCCAGGACCAAAAAAGATGAGACCTTCAGAGTCTGATGCATGTGATGTCATCCTGTTACCAAAACTGTAGCATCCTTCAACCATGTTACCTGTTTGGATGACCCTATGTATGAAATTAATTTTTCAAAGGGGAAAGGAAATTCAAAGATAGTGTAAAGCTGCCCTACAGAAAGCAGTGACCAAACTAAGACCATGCCAGTCATCCTGACGGGAAGGAAATCTGAGTCTTTGCAGTCTTGGCCCAGCCTCAACACTTTGTATCCACTTTCGGCATGTTCTTGGATCCCCTGAAGTCAATAAACCTCATCATAAGGGCCTTGAGATATATATACGTACATATGAAACAAAGGTCAGGATTTAACTCCTCAAAGACAAAACATCTGGATGAATGGCTGAGTTTTCCACTTAAGAAATAATGTCTTGGCCGGACGCAGTGGCTCACACCTGAAATCCCAGCACTTTGGGAGCCATAGGCGGGTGGATCACGAAGTCAAAAGTTCAAGACCAGCCTGGCCAAGATGGTGAAACCCCATCTCTACTAAAAATACAAAAATTAGCCAGGTGTGGTGGCAGGTGCCTGTAATCCCAGCTACTCGGGAGGCTGAGGCAGGAGAATCGCTTGAACCCAGAGCGCAGAGGTTGCAGCGAGCCGAGATGGCGCCACTGCACTCCAGCCTGGGTGACAGAGTGAGACTCCGTCTCAAAAAAAAAAAAAAAAAAAGAAATGATGTCTCGACTTCTCCTTAGCTCAGATGGAGTGATGAACTACCCAGTCCCAACTTCCCAGGCACCTTGAACAAGTGGCTAGGGGTACATGGCAGCCTAGTCTCTATCAGCCTGTGAAGTTGCTGATGGTGTTACAATGTTGCCAGAGATCAAGGATGGCCAGACAAACACCAGTTAAATCTAAAAAGAAGTCAGAAAACTAGTACAAGCTTAAAATACCAAGTTCAGCACAGATATGCTTTATATTTTAGGCTTACTTTATTTACCTACCTCACGTGACATGGGGAAGAATTCCTGAAGAACGTTTTCCCACTGATTGTTTAAAATCTTTTCCTCTCAATAAAGTCCTTTCTAAGTACGCAAGGTTCCGTTTCATTATCTGGCCCATCCTCTTAATCACCTGCCTTCAGTGTCTCTAATTTATTTATTTGACAGTATTTATTGAGCATCTGCTATGGGTCAGGCACCAGGTTAAGATGGCAGGAAGCCAAACCAGACACGGTCCTGACCTGCGAGGGTTCGTGGTTGACTCAGGAAAAACTACACTGAAAGAATGGCAAATAGTGAGATGCGTGCCAGGAAAAGACACGTGGAAAGTAAACTCACTCCTGGAGGAAATCAAGAAAGAGAATGGTTGGGTTTTCTCAATAATCCATAGACTATCAGGGCCAGAAGAGACTTTACAGATGATCTGTTCTAACCCCCTCATTTTATAAATGGAAAACAGAGAAGGGAAGAACCACACAGTTTTAAAGCTGGGACCAACGCGTAATGAATTCTCTCTTTTCCTGGCTGATAAGTTGTTGTATGTCTCTCAAATTGTTTCTGGAGGTAGGTAAAATAGAAATCATAAATATACCACTGAAAGAAATCTATTTTGTTTTCCAACTAAAAATCTACAAGATATACCTCATCAACATTTATTTGAAAAGATGATTATTCTTTGAAGATCACTATCATAGATTCACTTTCAGTGCCTTGCCTGGATATTTTTAAGTTGTTCCTTATTCCAGCATTCCTATCACTAGTCTCAACTATCACAGTCCTTTATAGAAAACGTCATCATAACTCTTGTTGTTTCTCTACATTCGCACAACACCTTGGAGTCTAAGAAGCATTTTCAGATCCATTGCTTCCATTGGGGGAGTCAAGTTGTTGGCTTGATAGCTTTAGAGGGACATGACAAGTAGAAGAAGATTTGGAAAGGAGCTAAGCACGTGGTGACAGTGCTGGGGAACAAGACCTACAAAGCCGGGTGACAGGAGTAGGATGCCTGGGACTGGGACAGGAGTAGGATTGTGGGGCTGGATCACCAGGGGAGTGCTAGGGAATGGATTTCAAGCCCATGAAGTCTAGTGAGCTGAAAGGAAACATGTCAATAAACATGTACTGAATAATGCCTGTGTGCAGGGCACCATGCTAAGTGGATTCAAAGATGAGTGATTAACATACCCCCTTCAAAGAATGTTTTGGATTTCTGTTCAATCTCCTGAAGCCACAGGGAGTGGAAGGCATGAGTGAGCAGAAGCCACTGGGCAGAGAGAAGTGGATATACCAAGCTCCTGCTTGTGGCCTCAGCTTCTCCAGGACGTTTGGACTTAACCCCCATTAGTGACTCAGGCTAAGTCTCTTACTGGAAGAATGGGTTGCCTCCCTGGGTCTTGCTGGAAGGTGACATGGGTGCATTTAGGCAAAGGCGGAGGGTAATCTGTCATGGAAATGGTAGACCCTGGCCCTTTCCCTTGAACATTTCAGGTTGAGCACTGGGGCAGTGCTTCATTATAAAGCCATTAAGTGGATTCTCATGAGTGAGTTTCTGTTGGCCTTATAGACAATGGGGTTTTAATCATGTTTGTCTAGGCTAAGAGAGGCCAAAAGGACCATTTGTGTATTTTTAAAGAATCAGGGCCCCATGGCTGAGCGCTGCTGGGGACGTAGAGGAGCAGCTAAGAGAACCCAGAGGATGATCACGGAACTGGGACAGGGAGCACCCAAAACCAGGTGAGAGTCCATCAGGAGGGTGACTGAGAAACAAGTTACTAACCACCTTGAAATACATGAAGGGTAAGAAGAAATTCCCATAGAACTCTCAAATCAAAATGTAAAGGTAACGCAGGGAGGGGAGAGGACGCAGGAGCTGGAAGAGTAGAGCACTATTACAAAGCAACCGTGAAGATGAAGACTTTGGAATGGAGGGACACATCGGAACTAGTCTCACACAGGTGTTAGACTAGTCGTTGGAACTTCGGACCCACTACAGTGCTTCATCCTTCTGGACAGCAGGTCTCCTTGCTCATTTAAAATAGTCCCTGGCTTTCTCACCAGATTGGCCACAACCTCCCAGCAGACCTCTTGGCCTCCCTGTTCCGGCCCCGCCTACCCTCTCATCCTCCTTTCCCACTGCTCCCACCTCATCTTGCAGATTCCCTCCTCCATAGCCTCTTTCTGGATCTCTCCCACAGATGTCTCGTCCTTCAGGGCTCACCTAACATGCCACCTCGTCCAGGAAGCCTTTCCTAATCCATGCCACCTGATGGTACATGCTCCCTCCAAGAACCTGTGTAGCACATCATGCCTCTTAACGACACTTCCATTTCCTCCTGCATTCTAATAAATTGTGTGCTTGCCTGAGCTCTCGCCCCCACCCCTCCTTAGAAAATTTCAAGGGCAGAGACCTGATTCTTTCATTTGTGTATTCACAGTGCCAGGACAGGAACCAGTGTGCCATAGACACTCAATAAACGTTAAATTGCATTTCAGCCAATGTATACCTTGGACAAAGTTTCTGTTCCTTTAGAGGTTATGACCTGCATTCTGGAGTGGTGAGACTCAGGCTCGGACACTTGCCTCTGTCACTAGCCAGGTGATCTAGGGTAACTTAACTCATCTCTGCGCCTAGGTTTTCTCATCTGTAAAATGAGCACAACAGGACCTACCTCCAAGGACATTGTGGTAGTCTTCATAAAGCCCTTAGCAGATTGTCTGGACACACTGTGCACGCTCAGTAGATGTAAGACAGGATTAGCAATGTGCAGTATAAGGGACATAATTTCCTTTCGATTGCCAAGAGTGCAGTGACTCATATGCTCCATTTCTACCTGGCAGTCTTTATCTTCTGTAAAGCACATCTTTGCACGAAGCAGTTTCATTTCATTTCAATGCTGTTAGATATCTGGGAGCCATATACACAGGAATGCTAGCAGGTAGTTTGTTAACTAGGAATCAAATATACCCATCAAAGAGATTTTCCTCAAAATGATTTTCCAATTCATCCATCCATCAAGCCTGTGCCATTAGGAGCTGTGTGAGTCCTCCAAGTCCTGCGAAAATGAAAATGAACAAAACCAAACCCCTGTTCCCATGTTGATCACAGCCTCCCCGGGCAAATATAGCAAAGCCCTAGATAGAACCATGAAAAGAGGCTGCGAACGTCCAAAGAGGAGAGTGCCCGCCCCTGTGCACACTGAGGAGAAGCTGGGGAAGTGGGAGCGCCAGCAGGCCTCACGGAAGAGGGGGTGTGCAGCTGGACCCTGCCAGGTGAGTAGGAAGAAGTTCGTCGGAAAGAGGAGGTAGAAGCTTCTCCAAGAACAGGAAGCAGCATGTGCAAAGAGACGGAGTCCTTGAGTCCACATTCGGCACATGCTGAGGTTGGTGGCCCTAAATGGCACTGAAAATCAATCCACATACTTCTAATACTGATGTGGATTTTATTTAAAATAGAAACACTTCCACCAAATTAGTTATGAATCCCAGAAGACGTTATCTTGTTGCTAAAATAAATGTTTTTATCTTATTTCTTCCAAAATGATTTGATGGTTATTTTTCTGAAGCGTATTTCTGATTTTTCTTGAAAACAAGTGCCTTCAGAAAGTCCGTTTCAGCCAAGGAGAAACAACTCAAAAGAAGCTCAGGATCACAACTATTTAGCCCATCCAAGGATCACATTCTTCATATTCCCTAAACTACCCCCAGCACGTGGAGTGATTTCAGCTCTTCAAAGCCAGCAAAGAGATAAGTTCATTGAAACTCAAGATGAACAGGCACAGAACTCATTATATCTGGTTTCATTTGTTCCTGTAGTTATTCTCTGAGGACAGTGGACGGTGAATGCAGCCAAGGTCTCTTTCAGAAGAGCCCAAATGGAGGAGGAAATTTTGTTCATAACTTCGATGGGAGAATGTTTGGCCAAATGCAATGGCCTGAGGCCGGAAAATGCCAGTTTGCATCTTCTCCAGTGCAGACAGGTAGGGAGGAGGTGCAAGAGATTTAGCAAGATAAAGACTTGGACCCAGAGGAAAAGAAAAACACACACATCCACATGCACACACGCTCCTTGTGGAAAATTAGACTTCACTTCCACCTCTTGAGGTGGGAATTGTAATCTTACCTAAATTGCAGAGACGAGGCTACAGTCGTATTACACAAAGCTGTCTCTATCAGTGAAGGGTGGTCTCTTGGGAATGAACTATTTTGACAGCCATTGCACGTCCAGAATTCATGATGTGAGCAGAGTTTTCCTAAAAGAGGCAACTTGGCCTGTTGGGATCAGAACTGTTGCTTATTTGATTGTTTTCCTTTTGGTCTCAGATCCTGGAGTCTCAGTGTCAGCTGGAGACTGAAAACTGCAGCCTGCAGGGAGAGATGGGGCAGGGGTGACCCTGAGGGCCTCTGAGTCCTGGCTCCAGGTGTCCCATTGGTCAGCCCTTCCTGTGCTTGGCTCTGCAAGCCAATCCATTCTCTGTGATTGCTTGAAATTTGTAGAAAAGAAAAAGAATAAGGCTTTGTCATCACGGTGAGCTTGAATAAAATATTTCTCACTTCTGGACCTCGGGTTTCTCACTTGTTAAGAGGGTGGGAGTGAGAGACTAAGCAAACCCTCAGGTTCTTAAAATTTCCTGATTTAATTGATCTGGGAAAGGGATCCTTTCCACCATTTTGGTTTAGG
Source organism: Macaca thibetana thibetana (assembly GCF_024542745.1). Classification (NCBI taxonomy): domain Eukaryota; kingdom Metazoa; phylum Chordata; class Mammalia; order Primates; family Cercopithecidae; genus Macaca; species Macaca thibetana. The sequence continues at coordinate 4,198,714 of NC_065579.1, read as the reverse complement.
AATATTTTCTGGGGCCCAGGGTGCAGCGGTTCCTTGAGTTCCTCAGTGAAGGACCACAGTGGCTTCGTGGTTGGGGTGGCAGTTCACCGGAGCAGCGAAGACTGCTGGGTAGAGACTATGGGCTGCTTTTCAGAACCAAAGGCTTCACCTATTTGAAACTTGTATTATGGAGGCATGTTACAGAGGAAAGAGCCCAAGACTTAGAATAATTGTCCTAGATTTGAGTCTAGCCACTAAACTAACTCTCTGAGATTGTGGCCAGGGCACACCCGAATTTGGGGGCTCAGTTTACTTGTGGGTGAAGTGAATAGGGGAGACAGACTCCCAGGAGGCTCCATGGTCCATGCTCCCTGGTGTATCCACCCTTGTGGGATCCCTTCCCTCCAGTGTGGGCAGCACCTGTGACTTGTTTCTAACCAACAGAATATGGCAATGGTGGCAAAGTCCGTGTCATTATATTAATATATTCCAGCAGACCTGAACGCCCGTCTTACCAGCTGACTATTGCTGTCAACTGTCTCCCTTGCTGGTTTTGATGGAGTAAGCTGCCATAGAGAGAGGTCCTGGAGAGGAACTGAGGGTGGCCTCTGGCCAAGGGCCCACAAGGAGCTGAGGCCCTCAGACCAACAACCCTCAAGGAACTGAATTCTGTCAACATCCACATGAATTTGGAAGCAGAGCCTTCCCCGGTCAAGCTGCAGATGAGACCCCCAGCCCTGACTGACTCCTGGATTCAAGCATTGTAAGAGAACCTAAAACAGAGGAATCAATTAAACTGTGCCTGGACTCCCGACCCACAGGAACTGGGAAATAATAAATGTGCTGTTTAAAAGTACTAAGTTTGTGGTAATTTGTTATGCAGCAATAGATAAGTAATACAACAAAACAGTTAGAACCTTCTGTACTTGACATCCTGTGAGCATGACAATACTCTTCTTATGATATCAGCATTACACATGTAACAAAACCCACTCCATTATGACATACACAAACACATTGTAAACTGTTACTGTGCTGGGTTGAGAATTATTCATCTTTCTAGAACTCCTAGGGTACTTGTTCTGTATTTAAATTCTCATTTAATCAGAACTCATTTCCAGGCTTCTTCCTGCTGATTGTAAACACCACATTCACACACACAGATCCACGTTCACACACACAGGTCCACACTCACACATACAGGTCCACGTTCACACACATACAACCACACTCACACACACAGATCCACACTCACACACACACAGGCCCACACTCACACACACAGATACACACACACACACATTCACACTCACACACACAGATCCACACTCACACACACACAGGCCCACACTCACACACACAGATACACACACACACACATTCACACTCACACACACAGATCCACACTCACACACACACAGGCCCACACTCACACACACAGATCCACACACACAGCCACACTCACACACACAGATCCACACTCACACGCACCGCCCCCCCCCCCACACAGAGGTCCACGTTCACACACACAGAGCCACACACACACACAGGCCCACACTCACACACAGATCCACACTCACACAGGTCCACACTCACACACACAGGTCCACACTCACAGACACAGATCCACTCTCACACACACACAGATCCACACTCACACACACAGGTCCACACTCACACATAGGTCCACGTTCACACACAGATCCGCACTCACACACACAGGTCCACGTACACACATCCATGCTCACACACAGGCCCACACTCACACACACAAATCCACACTTACACACACAGGTCCACACTCACACACATGGATCCACACTCACAGACACAGATCCACACTCACACACACAGGTCCATGTTCACACACACAGGTCCACACTCACACAGGTCCACGTTCACACACACAGGTCCACGCTCACACACACAGGTTGTCGTTCACACACACTGGTCCTGCATCTCGCTGAATTTAATTAAGGATCAGCCTGAAATGAAATGGCTCCAGCAGGGAAGCGGATGCCTCTGAGACAGAATATTCTGAGGACAGGAGGCAAGAGGCTTTGGTGTTATTTGGTACTGTTGGTCCTGATAGTCAGGATCAAGCAGAAGAATATGAATGAATGAAGCCTGAGGAAAAATTAGTCTAGCAAGGGGAGCCCGATTTCTGTGCTGAAACATATGGCCACCTACAACCAGCAAAGATATTGGACTTCTTTTTACATACAGAGGTGCCCAGACCAAGTGTAAGGGCCTCAGTGAGCTGCATGTTAACATTTTGTTGCTTTCCAAGTCTGCTTTTCTGGAATCCTGACATCCTCTACAAATAAAATCAACATTGTGAACTGTCTCATTTTAGACATGAAAGGAAAGGACCTAAAGTCTGGCTAGTGTCTGAGGTGGTGGCTGTGGAAAGTTCCAGAGTGGTGCCAAGGAAATCTGGTTCAGCCGCATCTGCGTGAGGAAGAGTAAGTCCATGCTTCTGCCCACAGGGGTCTTCCGGGCTACTGGTGAGCTGTCACTTCCCCTTACAGGAGAGTTTGATGGGTGCTGGTGCAGCTGCCGATTTTGGAGCCAGAGGCGGTGAAGACACCCGGGAGATCAGAGCAGGGCTGGGGAGTGAGGAGGGCAGCGCCCAGTGCTTTTGAATGATGAATTCCTGCCCTTAGAGACCAAGCAGGTAGTGTCATTTCCCCCGGGCATCCCGCCCCCCCAACACCTGCTTTGTCATTAAAGGACCATCCCCCTCTGCAGAAGAACTTAAAGGACAGGCATGTAAGACGTATTAAATGACAAAATGTCACCCGATAAACAAAGGCAAGGGGGCACACTGGGTTCATTGAGCCGGGGGGGATTTGGGTCAACTTCACAGCGAGGGGCATCCCTGGTGACCAGCAAGAGGCGGAGCTGGGCAAGGGTTCACTGGCATTTCTTGATGAAGTGATTTCAGCTCTGAAAGTCCGGTGTGCGCGGCCCCAGCAGGAGGCCCCTGGAGTCCCAGGTTCGGGACACGGCCAAGTGTGGGGCGGTCTCCTGGCCTCAGGGCCGTGAGCAGCGAGGGCGGCAGCGAGGGCGGCCGCGGGGGCGGCGCTGGAGCCGAAGGCCGGGCCGGGAAAGCCCGAGACGCGGCCCGGGCCCGGGGTCTCGGAGGCTCGGGGGCTCCGGCGCGGGCGTGTCTCTGCCCCAGCCGCCCACAGCGGCCGCCCCGGCCCCGGGCGCAGACGAGCGGCTGCGCGGAGCCCCCCGGCCCGGGCCTGCCTTTGTCCCCCCGGCCCGCACGCCCCGCCGCGCGCCGCCTTCTGCAAGGATCACCCCCCGCCGCGGCGCTACCTGGCCCTTTGTCACCAGCTGCCACAGAATTCAGAAAATCAAATTTATTTCCCGATTGCAGCCGGGGCGCCCCTTTGTGCAGAGGGGTCTCTTTAACTGTTGAAATTCCAGCAGACATTGTGCAGCCCTTTATGGCGCCAAATAGAAGCCGCCCCGCTTCTTGCCCCGGCCCCCGCCGCCCCTCCCGGCTCCCCTGACTTCCAAGCCCCGGTGGGAACCTGGGAGGGACGCTCTTCTCTCAACAAAAACGCTCACGAGCCCGAAGACACTGGGGCTGAAGTGTCTTGCCAGCTAAAGGGGATAAATCAATGGGCATCTTGAGTTGGGGAGGGTGTATTTCCCTTCTTTTCTGGGAATGAATAGATGAATGGTGACTCCGTTTCTTACCAGCCCAGCACTGTCCGAAACTCGCCTGGACAAGTCCAATTTCATTCTTTGCAGCACCACTAGCTCCTGCGCGCTGCGGAAGACTCGGGCTGATCTGAAAGCGCCTCTCCTATTCTGGACTCTCAGGTTTTAAGTACGTCTTCCGCACCTGCAGATGAAAAACACGCGTTGCTATTATTTTCCTCGATTACGTTGATATTGCCTGAAAATGAATACAAAACATTGCCTTGCAAAGATTTTTTACCTTTTTTTTTTTTTCTTTCTTTCTTTCTTTTTGTGATTGTGCTGGGAAACAAATGTATGCTTTTTATATTTTTGAGAAAAATCTAGAGTGGCCACATGTTCACAGCACGCATTCCCACACTTCTTGTCCACTCATAAAGTAATGAATAAGAGAGACGAATATGCACAAATCTACTAACCCATCAACATCAGCCCAATAATAAATGCTCCCATGAAGACAGTTACAAAGGCCATCATAATTTGTACTCTCATTATAAAATATTTAGCAGTATAACTTGAATTATATAGTCATGGAAGGAAGAAACCTGTATTCAAAGAATTAGGTCCATTAATTATAAATCATACATGCTATAAGGCTTTTGCAAGCTCTTAAGAATAATAATGCATAATACTTAGATATTTAGCACTTAGGATTTTTTTTCACTGTCTCTTTTTTTTCTAATCGTGAGAATTTAAAGATGCCACTCAGTTATTCTGTGACTAAAGGAAGTGATTATAAATCAATGCCACATTTGCTGACAGACGGCATTCCTCTCTTTATACACATCTGTGTGTCTCCTCACACACAGATGTGTATAAAGAGAGACACACAGATGTGTATAAAGAGAGGCGTACATGCACACACATATGCGCGCACACACACAAGTGCTTGGCCCGCTCAGCCTCCCCATAATTTCACAAAAGAGTGACTCTAATGTTTGCTGCCTTGTGGGGAGCCGGTGGGCATGGCAGTGAATTGGATACCTACACCAGAAAAGGCCTGAGAGGCGTAATCAAATAAGGGAACCACTTGAACTGAACTCCCAGCAGGAGTGGGAGGGAGGCCTTGAGAGGTTACACATAGTTTTTATCCAGCCTCGCAGGAGAGCACCAACTTCCTGCTGCTAGAAATTTGTCTGCAAATTTTTTCCTCATTCAGACAGAGAGCTGGGGTCCAGGAAACACTGGGTTGATATGATAACTTGATTAAGTCTGGGGACAGATGACACGGGAGCACCAAGTCGACTCAAAGGAACCTGTGCTCTCCTCTTTAACCTCTCCTTGGGAGCCTACAAATTATATCTATTAACGCATCAGCCCCCTGGCACTGCACAAAGACGTCGTCTGCCCAAATGTATGTCAGTCATTTGCAGGGGCCTTTGTGGAATTCCCACTACATTTTCATGTCTCTTCACTATTTGAAAAAATAAAATTTAATCTGATGGGCTAGACAAAGGCTCACAGTCTACCTCCTCCGTTTAAAATCGCTTTGAAGGTAGAAGTCAAGTTCATCAGCAAAAGTGTTCAAGAAATCCTTGAAATGGGCCCTGGGCAACTGGAGCATATCCAGGGGAGAGAAACTACAAGGAAGAAGGGTTTGGAAACCACATCCAGTGAAGCCTGGATGGAAAACCCAGGGATTTATCTGGAGAAAAGAAAACACAGAGAGGACTTGGGAGCTGAAGAAGTGCCAACGGGAAGAAGGATGAGAGTTTGCTGTGGGTCCCGGGACAGAGCCCAGGGAGAGACCAGCGTTCACCAAGTGCCAGCAAAGTGCCTGGATGAAAAATGGGCCACGTGCTGGGGCCGCCCCTGCGGATGTGAGGAAATCAGTAGTGTGGCCACAGGTGCACGAATCACAGCTGCCTCTCCTGGTGTCTGATCCAGGAGACAGCCGGCCATTGAGAGGCTGGTAAACCTCAGCTCCAAATACTGTGGGTTTTTTAAATTTGAGGGTTAATTTAACAAACAATAAGTTTTGTGTCCACCACCCAAGTCAAGATATAGAAAATTTCTGCTACCCTTGAAAGTTCCCTTGTGCCCCCTTCCAGTCAGCCATCATATCCCACTCAACCTCCTAGGCAATTATTGCTCTTTTTTTTAAGAGACAGATTCTCACTCTGTTCCCCAGGCTGAAGTGCAATATGAGGATCATAGCTCACTGTAACCTGGAATTCCTGGGGTCAAGTGATCCTCCTGCCTCAGCCTCCAAAGTAGCTAGGACTATAGGTGTGTACCACCACACCACCTAGTTTGTTGGTATTTTTTGTAGAGATGGAGTCTCTAACTGTTGGCCTTAAGCAATCCTCCCATCTCAGCCTTCCAAAGTGCTGAGATTCCAGAGATGAGCCACTGGACCTAGCTGGCAGTCGCTGTTCTGATTTCTATCACTCTCAATTAGTTTTGTCTGTTTTTAGAACTACCTTTAAATGGGAGAATGTACTCTTTTGTGTCTGGTTCCTTTTATTTAGATGATGCTTTTGAGATTCATCCACATTGTTTGCTCATTTTTATTGCTGAGTAGCATTCCCTAGGAGGGCTGTAACACAGTTCGTCCACTCATTTTCCTGCTGATGCGTATTTAAGTTGTTTCCAGTTTGAGGATATTAGGAATATAGCTGCTATGAACAGTCTCATAATATTATTCATTTCTGAGTCATAGGATTAGGGTATATTCCAAATGCCTTTTTTTTTTTTTTTTTTTTTTTTTGAGACGGAGTCTTGCTCTGTCACCAGGCTGGAGTGCAGTGGCGCTGTCTCGGCTTACTGCAACCTCCACCTCCTGGATTCAAGCTATTCCCCTGCCTCAGCCTCCCGAGTAGCTGGGACTACAGGCGCCCACCACCATGTCCGGCTAATTTTTTGTATTTTTAGAAGAGACAGGGTTTCATCATGTTGGCCAGGATGGTGTCGATCTCCTGACCTCGTGATCTACCCGCCTTGGCCTCCCAAAGGGCTGGGATTACAGGCGTGAGCCACTGCGCCCGGCCCCAAATGCCATTTTAAAAAGACTGCAAAGCAAGAAAAGCCTGAGGTCATGAAAGGTGTTGCCTTCAGCCAAGACTGAGAAGAGTTTCTGGGACTTGACAGTTTCCAGCTATTGTCGTTGCCTTCCCCAGACAGCACAAGTTGCATCCTTGTTCCTCTCACCGATGGGCAGAGGGCATATACTGAGATTGATCTAGGGCGGCCTCTGGGATTCCTCATGAGCAAGAATACCCATCTTAGCAAAATGGGTATTGGCATCATTCCAGCTTACTCAGAACATGTGTATTCCCATCTACTGAGCTCCCACTATGTGCTGGGCCTTGTCGGTGAACAAGGGGCCATCGACTGAGAGAGATGAATTTGATGAGGGCCCTGTTTTTAAAGTGCTTGCAGCTGGGTGTGGTAGCTCACGCTTGTAATCCCATCGCTGTGGGAGGCTGAGGCAGGTGGATTACCTAAGGTCAGGAGTTTGAGACCAGTCTGGCCAAGAAGGTAAAACCCCATCTCTACTAAAAATACAAAAATTAGCCGGGTGTGGTGGCAAATGCCTGTAATCCCAACTACTCAAGAGGCTGAAGCCAAAGAATCACTTGAACCTGGGAGACAGGTGGCAGGTGAGCTGAGATTGCATCATTGCACTCCAGCCTGGGCGTCAGAGCAAGACTCCCTCTTAAATAAATAAATAAATAAATAAATAAATAAATAAAGTGCTTGCAAGTCTAGAAGGAGAAATTTAAAAAGCAATAAATTATGAAACCACAAGTCAGTCTTCAACAAACACTTGGGAGTCACCTGCTGTGCTGGCTCTGGGCTGGTGCTGACATGGTGGGGAGATGGCTAGACAACCACAGAAAGAAAGTGAAGGTCAGCCCTCTGAACCATGGGGAAACAGGGACAGAGTCTCCCACTCTGGGATAATGAGTCCCCTTTAGCAAAGAGGATATAAGCCCAACAGAGAGGTTGGATTTGCATTTGGAACAGGTATCCCAAACCCCAGATCTGCTATATCACTTTGGGACACAGAACTTGTCTCTGGCAGGTGTGCTCATGTGTCCTTATCACCTGGCTTCAGGTGGCACTAAAGCTTCCAAGTCAAATCAAAGCCATCAGAACAAAGAATGCTGGTGCTGGGAGGCCCTTTGGAGTTCACAGTTCGCTCCATCCCAAGTACAGATGGGGAAACGGAGACCCAAGCTAAGAGAAATTACGTTCTCAAAGTCACAGGGAAAACATGTTTGCCTCCCACTACAATTAATATTCTGCAGTGTCAGTCCATCATTTATTACAGGTTCTTATTATATAATAGAGACCTATTTATTTATGATATTAGCACTGGAGGGATAAGATTAGCACATTCACTGTAGTCTCAGCAGGTTCATCAGCCTTTGCCTGTGAGTAGCTGTTCCATTTGGAGAGATATATTTTTAATCCAGAAGTTACCTAACTTTATGATAAAGACAGTAGGCCGTGTTATGATAGAGCCTTATGTTATTATGGCTCACTCATCTTCTATATCAAGTCGTTTATTTTTCTGTTTGTTAGGCTTTTATTTTATTTTATTTTATTTTTGAGATGGAGTCTCGTTCTGTTGCCCAGACCGGAGTGCAGTGTCACGATCTTGGCTCACTGCAACCTCCACCTCCTGAGTTCAAGTGATTCTCCCACTTCAGCCTCCTGAGTAGCTGGGACTACAGGCGTGCACCAACATGCCAGGCTAATTTTTTTTTTCTTTTTTTTTTTCGGTAGAGACAGGGTTTCACCATGTTGGCCAAGCTGGTCTTGAACTCCTGACCTCAAGTGATCCACCCACCTCGGCCTCCCAAAGTGCTGGGATTATAGGCGTGAGCCACTGCTCCCGGCCTATCATTTTTTCTATACACAGGTTTGACAACTGTTTAATCATAGAAAACTGCATAAACAACTTTAGAGTAAAACTTCATTACTTTGGACTAACCCCTATAGCCTTTAAAAACACTGATGTGTATTACTGCAAAGTGAGAGAAAGTTGCGAATATATTGAATTTTCATACTACCATCTAAATGGTTGTTGCCAAATTTAATAGAAAAAAAGAATGTAGATTTATGCAAATTTGGCAGGAATTTACAAATCAGAGAGAATAAAGACAGCAATGTTCGTGGTTCCTGCTTTGTAGTTTTTTAATAGTAATAAAAATTATAAAATACTTTATACATGCACAACATTTTATGTTTTCCAAAACACCTTTATGTGCATTCTTTTACAGGAACTCCTGACAAATGACAAGATATATGCTACCTCTCTGTTGCAGATTGAGAAGGCAGAGGCTTGTTCATGATCACATAACTAGTGGGACCACTGTGATCTCCACCCACTACCCTTTGCCAAAGAGCAATATGGCACCATGTGATAGTCCCACACAGAACCCAAGAAAGCTCGAGGAAGGCATTGACACAGTGGCTCTTTTGATTGTAAGATCTGAGATCACATAATGTTTTTCAAACATATGATATTCATTTTTATAGGTCTTCTGCCAGAAACAGGGTTAGCTCCATAGTTTGTGGATTTTATTTGCTATTTAGTGTCATTCTAAGTAAAGAAAAATTCACATTTTAAATTATTAGCATGAGTTTTACAATTCATCTTTAACTTGAATAGTGCCAGTTTTAAATGCAAATATAAGAACATTTAACTCCTATGCAGAATCACCAAAATTGCAGAATTTTTATTTTGTAGTCTATATATGTATGTGTGTGTATATATATGTGTGTGTATATATATATATTTTTTTTCTTACCAGAACAGTGAAAGTGCTGTACAAAACTAACCCCGCTGTTTTTACTTCTGTTGGTAATACACACACATTTCCCTTTGTACCTTTGACTTATGATGAGGCTGAATGAGAGGGCAGGGAACTATGGATCGTCCTAGCTCTCTCTTTCCTTCTTGTGTCATTTTTAATGGATCTGTTTTGCTAACACAAGGACATAAGGTGAGTAAGAAAGGATGTGACGGGATTCTTTGGTCAATTGTGTTTCTTAGACCTCCACTGTCTTTTTTTGTATTCTTTTTTTTTTTTTGAGACGGAGTTTCGTTCTTGTTGCCCAGGCTGGAGTGCAATGGCATGATCTCGGTTCACTGCAACCTCCACCTCCTAAGTTCAAGCTACTCTCCTGCCTCAGCCTCCCAAGTAGCTGGGATTACAGGCACCCACCACCACACCCAGCTAATTTTTTGTATTTTTAGTAGAGATGGGGGTTCCACTATGTTGGCCAGGCTGGTCTCGAACTCCTGACCTCAGGCGATCCACCCACCTCGCCCTCCCAAAGTGGTGTGGTTACAGGCATGAGCCACTGCACCTGGCTCTTTTGTATTCTTTTGCTCTGGTTTGCAAGGAGTGCATGGCTTCCCAGGGCCATCGGTGCCCACTTACTCAGGTGTGGGCAGAGCATGCTTACCTCCCTGAGTGTTGAGGAACTCCTGGGCATCATGGGCCCACTGGACTCCTGGACTCCTGGGCATGGAGAATGCTCTGTATGAATGGCATAGCGAGGAACTGCAGTGGCATGACTCGCCTCTCCTCCACCGTCTCATTGGGCTTCACTTACAAAAAAGAAGTTCAAAGATGAAATTATCAGAATGTCAAGACAGTGACAGAAGGGCACTAAGCCAAGCACATGACCCTTCTCAGCACAGAGTCCTCTATAACAGAACTTCAGGGCCACATGGCAAAGTCAGCATTGAGTATTCCTAGTCTAGAGGCTATAAGAGTACAGACGTGTCTCTCAGGCCCCAGGCTGGAATTCGAACTTCTAGACGAATTCCAGGGTGGAGCACCTTCCTCACAACATCCGTAGAATGGATGAGGCTCAGTGAAGCATAGTCCCAGAGGGAAGATGGAACTCCCAGTACTGCCCTACCTGAGAGCCATGTGTCTGTAGCTGCGTGACTTGAGGATGAGGAAGGAAAGGGGGGACAGTAGAAATCCGCCGGGCACAGCCAGAGTACAGTGGAAACAGTCTTGTCAAGAAAATGCTATTATGACCAGAAATTAAAGGGGAAATCCAAAATATTATTATAACCTAGCGATGTTCTTCTTTACCCACAGGATGATGCTTTAAAGAAACTCATTACTGAAGACATGTCTCTCGAATACACATTTACACAGTCTATTTAACACAACCCCTGGAACAACTCTCCCTAACAGAGAGTCAGGGAAATCTAATTTCCAGTCACAGCTCTGATTCATTCTTGATGGGTGACTCTGGGCAGGCCACCTGACTTCTCTGAGCCTCAATTCTCTTCTCTGTAAAATGGGAATAATGATTCCTAATCCAGAGGTAGGGTCGTTGTGAGAGAATGCATGTAAAAGTGAGCTGTAAGCTGTAAATCACTGCGCACACGTGAAGGCATGTAGATTGCATTGGCACATTGGCATCCTGTGTACAAACGTTATATATCACACACGGATGGCATCAGGAAATTCCACTCCGGGGCAGAGTGATTTACAAAGCCTGCTCAGAAGTGGAGTCAATTAAGGTCAGCTTTCTATGTTGCTAAACAACAGGGGATTCTGGGTTCAGTAACGTTGAAAGGCAGGCCCAACACACCCCTTGAAACTGGGCTTTTGAGAGGGTTCAAAGGAAGGCGAAACAAAAGCCCCTCTTTGTGATGTTTTCACTCTTCCCGCATTGTCCTCTTTCACCCTCCAAGGGCCTTCCTGTAAAGAAAGGGGCTGCTAATGTGGCGAGTGGGAGTTTGAAATTGTCCTGGGCCAACAATGTTGGCACATTCTGCCGGGCCTCATTACAGAATCATCTGAAATGCTTGAGAAGTGTTTCCCACTCATTAGCATAAATAGCAGAAAAACTCTTTCACAAACAAAGCAGGTTCCATCTGCCCCAGTATGTCCTCACCTTGACTTCAAATGGCCAGTCCCTCCCCCAACACAATACAGGGGCGCCGGCCTCCGAGGCCTCAAACACCCCACTTCAGAACAGCATTCAGCGAAATACCAACACGGTAACCTGCATGTTTATTCATTGGCCGGCCCCCTCCTTTTAATGGAGTCCCTTCCCCATTGTGGCCACTTGATTCTTTCACAGACCTAAAAGGGACAGGCAGGGAGAGGCGTCCTTTCGAAGCTGTTGGGATCCGTAGCAACCCACACCTTGTGAGTGGGTCGACTAGGCTAATTAGGTTTGTTCTGCCTTTTTGGCCCAGGCGTATTTTGTCAGGTATTCTGCTGTGAGATTAAAGAGTCATTAATCACCCAGGCCTGACGCTGACAAGGTGGCTTTTACAATGAAGTCCACTTCCCTGGTGCTGGCTGGAGCCGAGGCCGGATCTGTTTTGCATTACATTGCAGAAGAATGTAATGCGGGTTTCTTCCCAGGCGACCTCACAGGATGTCAACCTCCGGCCCCGGCCTTAAGAAGGCCGGTGCCAGGGACAGAGATAGCATCTACTTTGAAGGCAAACTGTGCTCACAGCAGCTGGGTGGAGTCTGTTGGGTTCTGGAAGGGCAACTCACAGAATAAGGGTAGAGCCTGACAGAGTCAGACCTTAGTCCCCAGCCACCCAGCCCCGCATTTTCCCAAAGAAAGCCCAGAGGCTCCGAAAGGAAGGATACTTGCCCGAGGACGCACAGCAAATCACGGTGAGAGTCATCACGGTGAGAGTCAAGATTAAACCAGGGCATCTCAAGGCTGTCACACTACCACATCTGAATCCCAAACTAAGCTTTTTATAACCCTTTTCAACATAATCAATAACTGTTACAGTTGGCAATTCAGAGGTCCTTCACTCTTAAGAGGAGAAAGAAGGGAAGTCAATCCCATTTGTCAAGTGCACTGTGCTATTTTGCATATAATTGATTCTATTTAAATGCCATTTTCATAAGATGACTTGTGAAAGGACTCACTCACCCTTAGTTCTCACCCAGTGCAACAGTTTTCCTGATAAGTAGGCATTACATCCCTATTTTATCTGTTTCTTTTTCTTTCTTTCTTTCTTTTTTTTTTTTTTTTTTTTTTTTTTTTGAGACAAGAGTCTCCCTCTGTCACCCAGGCTGGAGTACAATGGCGCAAATCTCAGCTCACTGCAACCTCTGCCTCCGGGTTCAAGCGATTCTCCTGCCTCAGTCTCCTGAGTAGCTGGGATTACAGTTATCCACCACCATGCCCAGAAAATTCTTGCATTTTTAGTAGAGACGGAGTTTCACCATGTTGGCCAGGGTGGTCTCAAACTCCTGACCTTGTGATCTGCCCGCCTTGGCTTCCCAAAGTGCTAGGATTACCGGCATGAGCCACTGTGCCCAGCTAGCATCCCTATTTTTATGGACAAAGACGCCAAGACACAGCAAGTTTAAATAACTCATTCACAGCCGACATTCTTTCTTGTGCCAGACTGCCATTTGAAAAGATAAGTTCTCTAAATCCAGGCGTTCTCATGAACTTTTATTATTACTGATGTCAATCACAAATTAAAAGCTTAGGTCAGTTATCTAAACATCAGATTATCAGAATGCGTTGTTTCCTTTTAATCTCAGTTTGTGATCATGCCATCTATCTCTGCTGATGTTTCCTTATTGTCTTTTCTTCTTTCACTCTTTCATTAATTCAGTAAACATTTATTGAGCATGCCGGGGATGCCCAGATTTTAAAAACAGGGCCACATGCCCCTTTCTGGTGACATTACTGGAAAATGAGCTCCTCACAAATAAGAGAGTAAACCAAGAAGGAGGAAGGCAAGGGCTCTGGGAGACAGGAGCTCCAACACAGAAGAATGGTGAAGGCAATCCCCAGGAGGCTGCAGGGCCGTCCAGAGGAAGGCTGCACGCCCAGTGCACAGGGAGGACAGCTGGCCCACACTGCTACAGGGCACAGCCCCGGGACAGGCTTCAGCAGAAAGACAAATTCGATAGGAGACCTGATCATCTACATCACCACGGAGGAGATTTAGAACTTTGGCAGAGTTTGAACCTTTATTATTAGTTAATACAATGAAAACAAAACAAATGGACTCACACCTATAATCCCAGCACTTTGGGAGGCCGAGGTGGGTGGATCACTTGAGGCCAGCAGTTCAAAATCAGCCTGGCCAACATGGTGAAACCTGTCTCCACTAAAAATACAAAAATTAGCCACACATGGTGGTGGGCACCTGTAATCCCAGTTACTAGGGAGGCTGAGGCCGGAGAATCGCTTGAACCCAGGAGTCAGAGGTTGCAGTGAGCCGAGATCAAACCACTGCACTCCAGCCTGGGCAACAGAGCAAGACTCCATTTCAAAACAAACAAACAAAAACCAACAATAATAAATAACAAAACAAATGGAAAAATAAGACAGTTACTAACTCTAGGAAAAGAAATGCAATCACACTGCACTTCAGGGCACAGTTATAAATCGAATTTATATTTTCATATGGAAACAAAGAATGATGAAAAAATGATATTAGCATATAATAATAGTGGAAGGATATAGAGTGAAAGAGTGTGTATATGAGGGGAGGTCATGGCACAAGAAGAAAAAGCTAAACTCATCTTTCATGGTGGGAATTCAAGATTTAATGCTTAAAACTAAAAAATCAAAAACAGAAACACAAGCATATTAGGGACAACATTTGTGGATCTATTTGACTCTCCAAATTGTGTGGATATGTAACTTTGGTAAATACAGAAACTCAAATTGGAAAGTCACTGATGAATTTGATTGCTAAAGTAAGACACTGTGCTTGTTGTCAAGGGGTTAACGAACAATGTCCTTGGGAGGCTGTCAGGCCAAGTCATAATTGAAGCATACCTGGGATGCCCTGGCCCTTCTGTGGGTCATTGAGAGGTGCAGCAAGTGGTTAAGGAAGTTCACAGGTGAGGGGAGGGGCGATGTCTTGAGTGGATGCAGCTGTGAAAGGGAGGGAGCGTGAGGAATTGGTCTCATAAACACTGACAGTCTGAAAGCCAGAGAAGGCGCTAGAACGTCGGGGAGATAATCCTGGTCCTGTCTAGCGAGATAGACAAGACTCAAAAGTGAGCCTGAACCAGACCCAGTTTGAATACCAGCTGCTGTACTTACAGACCACATTATTAACTACTCTGAGCCTCACTTTCCACAATCTATAGAAGAGAAAAATAGTATCTCCCACCCAGGATTGTTCTTATACTTGATTCAAACACATTTATGAAGGCTCCACTACGAAACACTTAATGCATCTCAGACACTGAATAAAAACAGCCCTCAAACACACCATCAGTGAAACCAACAAAGTCGGTCGTATTTCTTGTTTCTTGAAAGTATAAATACATGCAGAGATCATCTATTCGAGTCTACAGAGTGACTCAACATTAGAAAAAAATGAGGAAAAAAGTGCATGTAAGGAAAATGGCATTAATGGATGATTTCACTGCATATTCATAACCTACACTCAGACACAGGAAATTTCATTCAGGGATTAGCTGCATAGTAGGATTGATAAGCTGGATATAAGCATTCATTCCTTTCTGACATTGAGTTGTTCTGTAGATTTGAACCTCAGAAACCTACAGGCCACTGGCTTTCTTTAATTTTCTCAGGTCCTCATCCCTGTTTATTTCTTCTGTCTCTCTCTGCCTCAAGCCCAGAGACAACACTTCTCTTTTTCCCTTTTTCCCAATGTTGCTTCTTCCCTCTCCTCACTCCTCTTCCATAAAACCCTCACTAAACTCCAAGCCTTGCCTCTCCTTCATCAGTCTGTGCAAAAATAATAGTACACACAGCCAGGTGCAATAGCTCACGCCTGTAAGCCCAGCACTTTGGGAGGCTAAGGCAGGCAGATCACCTGAGGTGAGGAGTTCGAGACCAGCCTGGCCAACATGGTAAAACCCCGCCTCTACTAAAAATACAAAAATTAGCCGGGCGTGGTGGTGAGCACCTATACTTCCAGCTACTAGGGAGGCTGAGGCAGGAGAATTGCTTGAATCCAGGAAGTGGAGGTTGCAGTGAGCCAAGATCGTGCCACTGCATTCCAGCCTGGGTGACAGAGCAAGACTCTGTCTCAAATATACATATATATATATATACATATATTTAAAATAGTCCACACCAATATTTGTCCCAAAGACTTAAGACTTCTTTTTTTAAAGATTTAATGTTTCCATAACAAACAAAAATTGGATTCAGGCTTGAGAAACATATAATCAGAGGCTGGCTTCCCAGACTTTCAGGGACTGGCGATGCGTGGGAAGGGAGCTTCACAAAATCAATATAAATGATATTTGCCTGTAGTATTTTGGAGGACAAGTGGGGGCAGGGCAGTAAAGGAAAGAAAAAGATGTACCTGAGCAAGAGAGGTATAATTTAGAAGCTGCCATGTAGTAAGTAGGAATTTCCAAGGAGGACAGATGATTTTTTACAGGTTTGACAAGAAGCTGATGGAGAGAAGTCATGACCGGACTTGCACCTGTTCTTTAAGGAGGATGAAAAATGCTACGCGCCTCACCAAGCCCCATTCCCAGTGGGTGGAAGAGGGGAGGGCTCAGCGGCACTCCGGGGGCCACCCTCTGCAAAGCCTGTATACATGATCTCTACGCTGGACAGTAACAATGAATAGTACGTCTCATACCATCACTAACATGATGTATCTGTGAATCATAGACAATATTTACTGGGCACTTGTCATGTGCCAGACACTGTGTTAAGCATTTTTCAGGGAATCTTATTAAATTCTCATAACAATTCCATGAAGGAATCTCTACAATGTTCTGATTTACAGATGAGAAAAATGAGGCTGAAAGAGGTGGCCACTTGCCCAGGCAAAGCCAGGACTCAGACAAACACAGGTTTTCCCTGACTGTGGAGTCCCACTTCTACGGCAGAATAATTTTTTTTTTTTAAGACCGAGTTTTTCTCTGTCTCCCAGGTTGGGGTGCCATGGTGTGATCTCGGCTCACTGCAACCTCCACCTCCGAAGTTTGAGCGATTCTCCTGCCTCAGCTTCCCGAGTAGCTGGGATTACAGGCGTGCGCCACCACACCCGGCTAATTTTTGTATTTTTAGTAGAGATGGGGTTTCACCATGTTGCCCAGGCTGGTCTCAAACTCCTGACCTCAGGTGATCCACCTGTCTTGGCTTCCCACAGTGCTGAGATTATAGACGTGAGCCACCGCGCCCGGCCATGATTTTTTAATAAGTACTGATTTGTGTGTGTTTTTCCTGAATTTTCACAAGCTCTCCACAGAGTTAGACAGTTCTGTATCAGGGGTTTCTATAGGACAGTAAGCAAAATGCTACCTGAAAATTAAATCTCTTGCTGTATTTTGTAGACGCCAAAATGCAGAGATGATGCTGGGTGTCCTAGATGGACCTTTTAAAGTAGCCCAGGACAGAAGAGTGATGAGGAATTTCTCCCAGCCTAGGAGGGGGCCCTGGAGTTTTGTTGGTGGAGGTGGCCAGGCCCTCAAGGCGTGGGGAAGGCCACATGTAGGAAGGCCAGGGGCTCTCAGCCTCCACTGGGACCTGGTATGGGGAGCAGAGCAGAGGACCTCAGTCGTGACTGGAATTTAATTTCCTCCACCTGGAAGGATGGAAGCATAAAGAAAGATTTAAGATCATTTTAAACAAAAGAAAGTGATATTTCTCATACAAATAAATTCATGTACTAAGATTTATATGCACTACAAAATGGGTTAGTAGGCGGCCCCCCAACTTCTCACTTCTATGTACTCAGCCTACTGATAAGAGTTTGGCTGGGTGAGGTCAGGGGATTGGCATAAAAAGTTGATAACACCCAGTTTCACCTTCATCTGCTACACAGAAGAAAATGGTTCTTCACACTATCAAAAACTTCTCCTTGGCCGGGCGCGGTGGCTCACGCCTGTAATCTCAGCACTTTGGGAGGCCAAGGCAGGCAGATCACGAGGTCAGAAGACCAAGACCATTCTGGCGAACACTGTGAAATCCCGTCTCTACTAAAAATACAAAAAAAAAAAATTAGCCAGGCGAGGTGGCGGGCGCCTGTAGTCCCAGCTACTGGGGAGGCTGAGGCAGGAGAATGGCGTGAACCCGGGAGGCAGAGCTTGCAGCGAGCCGTGACTGCGCCACTGTACTCCAGCCTGGGCAACAGAGCGAGACTCCGTCTCAAAAAACAAAAACAAAAACAAACAAACAAACAAAAACATCTTCTCCCCACCCCACCCCACCCCGGCCAAGGAATAACCTGCTGGGCTCTCTGCCTGACTCCGGGAGGACCCACCATGTCATGTATAAGGAGCCTTAGAATCCATCACTGTGTGGGGGGAAAGCATCTGCTCAAATGCACAGCCCGCTGCCAGAGCCCGGCCAGAAACTCTCCAGAGCTCCCTTAGCTCCTTTCCCCAAAGCTTGAACATTTGTAAAAAGAAGAAAATATCATTTTTTTAAGAATAGACTTATCTGACCCTCCAATCCCCATAAGACACCCCTTTACACACTCTCATTGCACCTTTCACTTCTCCTTCCCATCATCATTTGAACTGAAGGATTTATTTGCGTAATTATTTGCTATTTGTCTCCTGTGTTAGAAGCTCCATGAAGAGAGGGACTAAGCCTTGTCCTCTGCTGCATGCCAGCACGTAGCACCATTTCAGGAACACAGTGCTCAAGTTATACTTTCTGAGTGATTGAATGAACCATGGGCGAATGAGCATGGAACAATCACAGTTGGCAAAACCTCAGCGATCACACAGCCCAGTGCCCTGAGAAGCCCACACTCAGTGAGGCTAAACAACTGGCCTGAGATTCCAGAGAGAGTTGGTGGTCAAGCCCACGCTAAAAGCCAAGGACTCTACACAGATCTTTGAGTGACTTTCTTCTTCTGACTCTATCATTTGCAGTCTCCAAATTCATCATAGACAGACCAAGACCAAATTCCCACCTGTCCATACAGCCACCCTTGTCCTTCCTTGATGCTCTCAAGCTCACCTGTTTCAGTTTTGTCACAAGCCCCTCTTCTCTAAATTTTTGGTGCCTTCTGTCCCCTAGTGTCTCAGTATTTCCAATGCCCAAGAAAAGATGATTGCTTTCTCTCTTATTGTAAAGAGTTTCATCTTTTAATATGATTGTCGAAGGCTTTAAGATTCATCCCGTTCAGCAGATGTTCACTGAGTCCTCACAGATGTGGACACTGTTTTAGTGCAGAGGGTAAAACAATAAGCAAAATAAGCCCTTGTACCATGTATATACTGTTGCCAGAGACAGATCATAAAGATAAACCAGCAAATACGTTAGTTTCAGATAATGATAAGTGTCAGGAAGAAAATAAAATATGGTAAGAAGTTAGAGACTGGGGTGCTATTTTTGATCGGGTGTTAGGACTTCTCTGAGAAGGCCTCATGTAAGCTGAGACTGAACTGGAAGGACATGCCAGCCTGCAGAGATCTTGGGGACAACATTCCAGCAGACGGCCCGGAGGAACTGGCCAGTCTGCAAGCAGAGCACATGAAGCTTGGTCAGTGAGGTGGGCAAAGGGCAGATCACAGAGGGCTTTGCAGGCTGTGAGGATGACTGGATTTTATTCTATGGGTATCAGGGAGCCGCCATTGGAGGTTTCTAAGTAGAGGAGTGTTGTGATTTTTTCACATTTCAAAATGACCACGCTGGCTGCCGTGTAGAGAATGGCCTAGGAGTGGTGATGCGAGAGCAGGTGGATAAATCAAGAGGCTGCTGCCGTGGTCCAGCCCGGAGAAGAGTGTGTGGGACCAGGCGGGGAGCAGGGAAGCAGTGAGGGGTGCCTGTGGAGTGTGTTGGAGAGGTGAGGCTGGCATGACTTGCTGATGGACTGGATGTGCGCTGTAAAGGACAGAGACGAATCAGATAGGACTTTTTTTGGTTTGTTTGTTTAGTTTTTGTTTTTGTTTGTGTTTTTAGATGGAGTTTCGCTCTTGTTTCCCAGGTTGGAGTGCAGTGGGGCGATCTCGGCTTACCGCAACGTCCGCCTCCCGGGTTCAAGCCATTCTCCCACCTCAGCCCCCCGAGTAGCTGGGATTACAGGAATGCGCCACCACACCTGGCTAATTTTGTATTTTTAGTAGAGACGGGGTTTCTCCATGTTGGTCAGGCTGGTCTCAAACTCTCGACCTCAGGTGATCCTCCTGCCTGGGACTCCCAAAGTGGTAGGATTACAGGCGTGAGCCACCGCGCCCAGCCAAGGACGTTTTCAATCTTGTCTTGAGTGTAGGTGATGGTGGCACATTTGCTAACATGGAGAAGACTGGGAAAGCAGCACATTTGTGGTGGTGCGGTCGCCAAGAGTTTGTTTCGGATGCGTTAAGCTCAAGAGGTCTCTTAGCCCAGCGGAGATGCCAAGTAAGTGGCCAGAGATGCAGCCCAAGGAACACACAATAACTGAGGGATTTCTGAAGTCTAAGAGGACTTCGGACTTCAGCCAAGGCTGGGCATAGGGATGAGGAGAGGGCTCCCGTTCTCTTAGGTGGCTGTTACTCTTAGGTGGCTGAGGCCCCAGGACACGGAAGGGCCGTTTGCCGCTTTCACTAAGCTGCCAAGGTTGCTATATCCCGAGTGTCTCTCTGCACCAGCACTGACCACCCAGACCCATCACGCGTGGGTCATTATCAACGCTTTAGAGCGATTCTGCCCCAGCCCTCAAACAGACAAAACCGAGAAAAAGGGACCCTTTCCCTCTGAGTTTGTCCAGGAATGTCCTTTTATCGATTGCTTTATTTACTTGTTTGTTTGTAAGGTACCTTCAGATTCTGCT
Source organism: Macaca thibetana thibetana (assembly GCF_024542745.1). NCBI lineage: Eukaryota > Metazoa > Chordata > Mammalia > Primates > Cercopithecidae > Macaca > Macaca thibetana. Next base: position 4,178,325 of record NC_065579.1, on the reverse strand, counting down.
TTTTTGGGAATGAGAATTAACGCTGGAAAACAGCATTCAGGTTTTCCCTCGCATGTCTTCCACCGCCCTCCCTGGTGGTTCATCTGCGGACAGGAGAACTGTGTTTGAAAAAGGAAAATCAACTCTAGTGGCCCAGAGTCAGGCAGACCATGATTTCCTTGTTTAAAAATCCATCACAGGCTGGGCACAGTGGTTCATGTCTGTAATCCCAGCACTTTGGGAGGCCGAGGCAGGTGGATCACCTGAGGTCAGGAGTTCGAGACCAGCCTGGCCAACATGGTGAAACCCCGTCTCTACTAAAAATACAAAAATTAGCCAGAGGTGGTGGTGGGCACCTGTAATCCCAGCTACTTGGGAGGCTGAGGCAGGAGTATTATTTGAACCCGGGAGATGGAGGTTGCAGTGAGCTGAGATCGCGCCACAGAACTCCAGCCTGGGCAACAGAGGGAGACTCTGTCTGGAAAAAAAAAAAAAGAAAAAAAAAAATATATATATATCACAGAAAGATTTCAGCTTGTCTTGGCAAAGCATCAACATGGTATAGTGGAGACATTTACAGACAGAACTGGATTCGAATCACGTTTCTTTCACTGAACAATTCTGTGACTTTGGGCATGTTACTTAATCGCTCTGAGCCCCCATTTCCCCAGCTGTAAAATAAGGATGATAATATCTACCTTCCAGGAGTGAATAGTGATTAATTGCGAGCCGCAGCTAGCCTGATGTATAGTTGACACTCAGGAAATATTGAGTCTCCTGCTTTCAAGGCATGGCTCTTCAGCTGGGTGATGACACCTTTTGATGCATTCAGACGTGGTTACAGCCAGTGAACCTCACAGAACATTTCAGTTAGGTCTGTAAGCAGCACTCTGACCGTTGGAAATCCATCATTAAGTCAGTGGTGGCTTCAGGCTGCTCAGGCGTGTCAGAAGTTGCACCCAGCTCACCTTCCTTCCTACCTGCCCCATCACAGCAAGTCAGAGAAGTCATCGAGAGCTGTAGTAACAAAGTCTTGAACACGTGTAGAATACTGAGCAGTTCCCAAAGTGCTCCTACCCTCAGGGCAACATAGAAGCTGAAATTGTTACTGTTCCCATTACAATGAGGATGAGGAAATTGGGCTTTATAGGAGAAGCGATATACTCAATGTCTCAAAACTAAGTTTCAGAACCAAGCCTCAACGCCAATCATTTTTTTTTTTCCTTTTTTTGAGACAGGGTCTCACTTTGTCACCCAGGCTGGAGCATGCAGATCTCGGCTCACTAAAGCCTTGACCTATGGGGCTCCAGCAATCCTCCCGACTCAGCCTCCCGAGTAGCTGGGACTACAGGCAGATGCCACCACACCTGGCTAATTTTGATATTTTTTGTAGAGGCTAGGTCTCACTATGTTGCCCAGGGTCGTTTCAAACTCCTGGACTCAAGAGATCCTCCCACTTTGGCCTCCCGAAGTGCTGGGCTTACAGGAGTACACCACCATGCCCAGCCCCTCAATGCCAACCTCTAAATTCAGTGTTCCTGCCACACCACAGTATCCTGAGCAATCTTGTCTTGGAAAAGTTCATGACTAGTAACCATCCTGACATCTTGGGACTGACTTCTTGTCCAAAGGGACAACTTGGCTCTGACCCTTTAAAAGCCTTCCCCACGGCTTCAAAATGTGTGGCAGCAAGCAACAGAGAAACTGCGGATGACTCATTATCAGCAGCAGAAACTTTACTCCAGAATCGCCCTCCCTGCCTCATACCCTCCCCTGCCCAGTTCTGCTGTCTCTTCTAGACGGATGCAGCTGCTCACTGGCTGGTCTCCTGACAGTCTGACTTTACTCTGGGACTGGGACTTGCATTTCTTGTCTCTGGCAATGAGTAGTCACAGGTAACAACAGGTTATCTTTTTATAAAATAATAGAGATGGGATCTCACTATGTTGTCCAGGCTGGTCTCCAACTCCTAGCCTCAAGTGATCCTCCTGCCTCCGCCTCCCAAAGTGCTGGGATTAACAGGCACGAGCCACTGTGCCCAGCCATCAGGCCATTTTGGAACCCTCTCATCCAAACTTGTGACCTTTCCTCAAAGTTAAGTGTGGCAAGAATCTGTCTGACTTTGGTCTAGGTTTGGTTTGGGGTATGGCCTAAGGGTAATGGGCACTGGGTGATATAGCCCATCCAGTTATCCAAGGCTGTCAAAAGGTAAACTAAGTCCCACTCTTCCCTATCTTCAGAAAAGGACCAGTCAGGAAAAATGGAAAATAAGACTCTATCCTTAAAAGCTCAGGAACCACCTCAAGCAAAGCGCTAATGGTTACACAGTTTCTCCTAGGTAGAAACAGAGTGTCTGTTAGAGCCGGCACTCCTAATTCAACAACCTCATTTCACACAATGGGAGACTGGAAAGTAAAGTGGAGAAGTCCACGCAGTTCAGCAGAGGCAGGGTTGGCACCCAGGCCTGGGACTCCCCGTTCATTTTTCTCACTGAGCCATGCAGTTCACTCACGAATCCCAGGCACATTCTGTGTAGATGACCCAGGTGATCCCACCCCACCCCCCACTTCCAGAAGGGTTACACTGTAATGGTTTGTGTCACAAACCTGAATGATATAAACCTATGTCTATGCAGTTCCTATCCAGGCAGAGCTGCTTCCAACAAGGGCTATCCAAAGAGGCCTCGGCTGGGAGTGACCACCCTAAACCTGCCCTGCGATTTCCGGGATAACCTTTTGAGTCTTCCCAGCTTGTGGGATCACTGGGATGGGGTGAAGGAAGCATGGACAGCAGTGTGTTCTGTTTTCAGTAAGTCTGCTTCACCCAGTATCTCCCCCCACCACTATTTTCTCCCTCATCCTCTCCATCCCCTCCTCTAGTTCCTCGTCTACTGCCACCACCACCTCCTCCATCTCCTCCACACCTCCACCACCAGCACCCTTCAACCCCTGCCTCCACTTTCTCCTTCTTCACCTCCCTCAACCCCTCCGAGCCTCCTCTACTTCCTCCTTCACTGCTTCTGCCACCTCCACCACCTTCTTCATGCCTTCCACACCAAGACTACTAATCCCCTCCCCTCCAGCACCCCACCACCCCACCTCTACCTCCTCTGCACAAACACCCACACCAGCTCTGCCCCAGCTCTGCTTCCTCCTCCAGCAACACCCCCAGCTGCTCCTCTCTCCACTCCTCCTCCACTGCCCACCCTTCCACACCACCTCCAGCAGCAGCTCCCCCACCTAACCTGTAGCATTAAGGTAGGTCTTCTGACCAAACATGCCTCTAAGACCTTGGTGCTTCCGAAACAAAACGGGTGATCAGTGTTTTAATCCATAGCCAGAGTCACTGAGATTTAGCAGGCATTTGAAATGAACCAGGATCAATTCCTTCTATTTTTGCTCATTTTGAAATTGCTTATCTAACCACACACACACACACACACACACACACGTGCATGCACACGCACACACACACACAGGCTCCACACTCAGGCTCCTGATCTCTCTTTCTCACCAGAAGACCATAGGTACTCTGAAATGAAGCAAACAATGGTGGCCTTGTTACAGGAGCCTGATATTAATAGACTATTCCTTTTGATTTCAGCCTGGAAACATTGGCACCAAACCAATGTTAGAAAGGAGGGACTGCACAGCGGAAGTTTAAAAGAGAGAAGGCGAAGAAAATCCAACCCAGCTTTGATCAGAAGGGTCTGAAGATGAATCGTGGTCATTTCATAGGTCTCTGGGTGGAGGTTAATGCCATTTTGAGACAAGGAAACTGGGAAAAAAAAAAAAAAAAAAAAGAAGAAGGAAGCTGAGAAGAGATGAACTTTCTGATGGAACAGGGCCACCTCACCGAGAGGATCAAAGCTGCTCGCCATGCAGAGGCGAATGAAGGATTATTCACTTTCTATTTTTTCACGCCTGCAGCACACATGGGGATCTAATTGGTCGGGATGCGAAATACAGCCAGCCAGCCCCCACAGCAGGGCAGAACCCACGGGGAAGCTGGTGCTTGCTGCAGCTGCAAACCATTAAAGGCAGGCTCGGCACCCTGTGCTACTTTAACTGCTCCTCTGTGCGTTTCCTCAGCTTACAGCCCCCAGCGTCTACTTCCAAGCCTTTCTGATCTCAGAGGTGATGAGCTTGACGGCTGCCAGGCACGCCTGCTGGGATTCAGGGAATGCAAGAGAGGAGCCTTAGGGGAGGGCGATGCACAGCCCCCGGAGGGAGGGGCCGCTGGGCTATGAGGAGGCTGGCACTCTGGCCCCTGGGGTGGCACTCAGTTCTAACCCACACCACCAGGGGAGATACCAGACAACAGGGAGTAAAACAAAGGGAGGGCCTGAAAACCCACACCACTGCGCATTGTGACCATAGGCACATTACTCAACCTCTCCAACCCTTCATTTCCTTGCCTTTGAAATGGGGTGTGTGCCTAGCTCACAACACAGCTGTGAGGATTAAATGACATCAGGGATTGTTGACTAATGAGGGGAGTGTCTGTTGGTTACTGTCATGGATCACACCCCTCCTTCAACCTTCTCTGACAACCTCTTGAGCTAGGTCCAGTTTCTTCCAATTTCCCTTCCAACCTTCTCCACCCTTCCTCCCTAGTGAAACCTTCCCTGCTTACTGAGGTCAGCAGGATCATAGGGCCCTTACTTGCCCCACTGAACCCCACTAGTCATTCATCTCAGGCTCCCATCTTTCTCTCTTAGCTGTCATCCTTGGGCACATCCTCCTAGCTGGCATTGCCACCTCCAGTCCCCCCACACCTCCTCCTCAACCGCCCGTTATCCACATATACGAAGCTGTACAACTCAAGCCAGCCCATCCACAGAGCCCACCCTCTGCTGAGAACCAGGAGTAGCCCCTGTCACTCACAGGATGAATCCTGAGCCCCTCAGCTCTGCTCCCCTGTCCCCAAGCCCCCCACTGTCCTGTTTGCAGCTGTCCCCTTAGCCAGGAATGCCATCAGTCTTCTTCCGGTCTGCCTCATCCTGCAAGACACAGCTGAGGTATGATCTGTTCGGGGTAGTTTCCCCCAATGCCAGACAGTAACCTCGGCTAAGCATTGTACCTGTGTTTCCATACTGTCCTACCTCGACCACATGGAACTGAAATCGTGGGCTTGCCTAAATCTCTCCTCCACGTGAAGGTGAGCTTTTGGGAGACAGGAATGCATTCTAACTCATCTTTGTAGTCTCAGAATGTAGCATGTTTAGCACAGCGCCTGGAATATAACGTGTATTCAATAAGTGTATTGTGAACTAATTCATGGCCATCAGTTGTCATGTGTCTCTCTGCCTAAACTGTCCAATTAAGTTGAAAGCATTTGGAGCACCGGGAATGTGTCTGACTCACTTTGTATTCTGCACAATGCCCAGCACATAGCAGAGCCTCAACCCAGAGTTGCTGGTTCTGTGGGGCACCATTATCGATAATGCCCCTGCTGTGTTCTGTGCCGTTTTCTCAGCATCTCAGACCAAGCTCTGCACACAGCAGGGGCTCAATAAACATATTGTAAATGAATAAATAGTGTATCTTTGTAGGAAAAACACCTGTTCTGGTCAGAATATGCAGACTGGTTATGACCTGGGTTGAATGGTTATGACCCCCTGCCCCAATTCATATGTTGAAATCCTAACTCCCAAAGCGATGGTGTTAGGAGGTGGAGTCTCTGCTGGGCGCTTAGGTCACGAGGGGTGGCACCCTCATGAATGGGATTCCTGCTCCTAGGGAAGAAGCCTGAGAGAGCTCCCTCACCCCTTCTACCATGTGAGGTTACAGTAAAAAGAAGCCTGTCTTTGAGGAAGGGGATCCTCACCAGACCCTTAATCTGCTAGTGCCTCGATGTTGGACTTCGCAGCCTCCAGAACTGTGATACATTGCTGTTGTTTATAAGCCACCCAGTCTATGGTATTTTGTTATAGCATCCCCAACAGACTAAGACAGAAGGCCTGGGTTCTAGTCAGAGTAACAAATCCAAATTAACAAGGCCAAAAGATAACTTCTAATTTTCTCCAAAACTCCATTTCTCACCCCAAAGCCCCAGCAAAAATTCTCCATGTTGATAAATGTAGTACCAACATCCACCTAGTTGCTCAGACCAAGATCTAGGAGTAATATCTGATTTGCCATAAATCTCACATTCCACGTTCAATTCACTGACAAATTCTACAAGTCCTGCTTCCACAATGTGTCCAACCTCTGACCATCATCACTTTCGAGCCCCACCCTACTTCAAGGTACCGTGATCTTGACCTTGTAACTGGTCTCCCTGTCCACATGCATGATGTGCTCTTTTCATTTTATCACCTTGATCTTTCTGATATCCCTCCAAAACCATTCCACTTTACTTAGAATGAAGTGCAAACTTTTTTTTTTTCCTTTGAGACAGAGTCTCTCTCTGTTGCCCAGGCCGGAGTGCAGTGGCACAATCTTGGCTCACTGCAACCTCCACCTCCCGAGTTCAAGCAATTCTCCTGCCTCAGCCTTCTGAGTAGCTGGGATGACAGGCACATGCCATCACCCCTGGCTAATTTTGTATTTTTAGTTCAGATGGGTTTCACGATGCTGGCCAGGCTTTCGTGAACTCCTGACCTCAAGTGATCTGCCCACCTCAGCCTCCCAAAGTGCTGAGATTACAGGCATGAGCCACCGTGCCTGGCCGAAGTGCGAACTTCTAATCATGGTCTACAAACCTCATGCAATCTGGCCCTGCCACCTTCCTCCTCTACTAATCCTCTCCTTGCTGTTTTCTTCCAAACATGCTGATCTTTTTGCTGTCCCTAAAATACTCTGGTTTCCTCTCACCTCAGAACTTGCTATTCCCTCTACCTAGAAAGCTCTTCCCCAAATATTCGTGTTTCTTAGTTCAAATGTCACTATTTCAGTGAAGCCTTCAGCAATCCTAGGTGTGATATTAATTGTCTATGTCAATTTGATTAGGCCATAGGGTGCCCAGATATTTGGTCAAATATTTTCTGGGTGTGTCTGGGAGGGTGCTTTGGATGAGATTAAAATTTGAATTGGTTGAGTAGAACAGATTGGTCTGCCTAATGTGAGTGGCTTTCATCCAACCAGTTGAAGACCTGCATAGACCAAAAAGGTTGACTCTCCCTTAAGAAATAATTTCCTTCTGCTTGACTTCCTTGAGCTGAGACATCAGTCTTTTTCTACTTTCAGACTCCAGCAGAAACATCTGCTCTTCCAGGGTCTTAAGCCTGCCAGCTTTTGGACTCCAACTTACACCATCGGCTCTCCTAGTTCTCAGGACTTCAGACTCAGATTGGAGCTACACCGTCTGCCTCCAGCTTGCCGGCTTTGTGAGACTTCTCGGCCTCTTTAATTGTATGAGCCAATGCCTTATAATAAATCTTTCTCTCTCTATCTATACATGCACTATTACTCTGTTTCTCTGGAGAACCCTAATACACTAGGTAAAACTGTGTCCCTCTACCCACCTCATGCAATTCTTTCTTATCTGTTTCTTGACTGTTTGTGCCTGTCTCTTCTCAACCAGAATGGAGGCTCCTTTTTCAATACTATATCTCTGGATGCATGTATGGCACATAGAGGGTCCTCAGTAAATACTGGTTGACTGACTCTTTTCCCTCATTAGCCATGTGACCTTGCACAATTCATTTGACCTCTGGGCCAATTTCTTCACCATTACAACAGGGATGGCATCTTGTTTACGTAACACCAGGGCTGTTTGAGAGGACCCCCAGGCACACAGCTATGAAAGTGTTCCTTGCTTTCTTCGGTCCGTACGTCCAAGATGACAAAGAGAAGAAGGAACAACGGTCGTGCCAAAAAGGGCCGCGGCCACGTGCAGCCTGTTCGCTGCACGAACTGTGCCCGATGCGTGCCCAAGGACAAGGCCATTAAGAAATTCGTCATTCGAAACATAGTGGAGGCCGCAGCGGTCAGGGACATTTCTGAGGCGAGCGTCTTCGATGCCTACGTGCTTCCCAAGCTGTGTGTGAAGCTACATTACTGTGTGAGTGCGCAATTCACAGCAAAGTAGTCAGGAATCGATTTTGTGAAGCCCACAAGGACCGAACACCCCCTCCCTGATTTAGACCTGCGGGTGCTGCCCCACGTCCCCCACTAAAGCTCATGTAAGGAGCTGAGTCCTTAAAGGCTGAGACAGACTATTCTCTGGAGAAAAATAAAATGGAAATTGTACTTAAAAAAAAAAAAAAAAAAAAGTGTTCCTGACAAACGTAAGTGTTCTCCGTACTAGGGGTTGTGTCTCATTCATCTTTGCACCCCCATCCCCTCTTTCCCTCCCCTCCACCCTTCCCCCCACCCTCTACAGATGCTCAATAGATGTTTATTTTCAACAATGAGTTAAATCATTTTATGGCTACCTCAATTTTAGTCAATTACATCAGTTATGATGACACAAGAAATATCTACTCATCGCTGAATACCTTAATGCCTAAGAAACTTTGGTCAGAAAAGAATGAAAGGTAAAGTTGGGGGATCCATAGCAAGAATTTGGTCATATCTAGTCTAACAAGAGTAATAGGAACCTTAAAAAAGCTTTACAGTATACAATGAAATGGGCTCTCTCATTTGCTAATAAGCATGCAAATTGGTGCAACCACTTTGGAAAGTGATTTGACTATATCAAAATTTTCATACCATTTAAGTCAGCAAAGTCTCCCTGTCCTAGATGTTTCCATGTGATGCAGACTTTGCTCTAAATATAAAATAAAAAATTATCAATCTTTTAGAAGCAAGCAAAGGTGTAGATCTTCATGACCATGGTCTAGATAATAGATTTGTAGATAGGGCACCAAAAGCTCAAGCAACTAAAGAAAAAAATAGATAAATCAGACCTCATCAAAATGTAAAACTTTTGTGCATCAAAAGACACCATAAAGAAAGTAAGAAGACAACCCACAGAATGGGAGAAAATGTTTGCATTTTCTCCATATTTCTGATAAGGGATTTTTATCCAGAATGTAGAAAGAATTCTTGTAACTTGACAATAAAAAGAAAAATAACATAATTTTAAGCTGTGCACACAATTTGAATAAACATTTCTCCAAAGAAGATAAATACACAAACATCCAAGAAGCACATGAGAAGATGCTAAACATACTAGTCACCAGGAAAATGAAAATAAAAGCTACAATGAGATACCACTTCACACCCACTATGATGGATATTTAAAAAATTAAAAAGGAAAACAGCAAGTGTTGTGAAAATACTGGAAAGCTCGCACAGTGCTGGTGGAAATGCAAAATGGTGCAGCCGCTTTGGAAAACAGCTGGGCAGTTCCTCAGAAGGCTAAACACAGAGTCACCACACGGCTGGTAATTCCACTCTTAGGTTTATACTCAAGATTGGTGAAAACATGTCCACACAAAACTTGTACATTGGCCAGGTGCAGTGGCTCATGCCTATAACCCCAGCACTTCGGGAGGCTGAGGCAGGCAGATCACTTGAGGTCAGGAGTTTGAGACCAGCCTGACCAGCATGGTGAAACTCCATCTCTACTAAAAATACAAAAATTAGCCAGGTATGGTGGTGGGCGCCTATAATCCCAGTTACTTGGGAGGCTGAGGCAGGAGAATTGCGTGAATCAGGGAGGTGGAGGTTGCAGTGAGCCAAGATCATGCTGCTGTACTTTAGCCTAGGTGACAGAGTAAGAACTTGTCTCAAAAAAAAAACAACAAAAGCCTCATATGTAAATATTCAGAGCAGCAATGTTCGTAATAGCCAAAAGGTGAAAGAGAAGCTTTAAATGTCCACTCATTGGTGAATGGGTAAACAAAAGTGGTACATCTACGTGATGGAATATTATTTGGCCATAAAAAGGAATCAAGTACTGACACCTGTGATAACATGAGTGAACCTTGGAAATACTGTGATCAGTGAAAGAGGCCAGACACAAAGGGTCACCTATTTTGTGGTTCCATTTACATGAAATGTTCAGAATAGACAAATCCATAGAAATAGAAAATAGATTAGTTGTTGTCAGGGGCTGGAGAGAGGGAGGAATGGGTACGGGATTTCTTTCTAGGGTGATAAAAATATTCTGGAATGAGATGGTGATGATAGTTGTACAACTGCGAATATGCTAAAATCTACAGCATCGTACTCCATAAAAAGTAAATGTTATGATACCTGAATTACATCTCAAAACACAGTTATTTAAGAAGTGCTCATTGTAGCATTATTTATACTAGTAAAAAGTAAAATAGTCAAATATCCTTTCATTAAAAAGAAAATTAACTAATAATCCATGTATTTGATAGAATTACACAGCCATTCAACTGTGTCTATAAAATGTCATCATACCACGTAGAATGATTATAAAATAATATTAAGTAAGACATAGTCATGACTACTTTTTAAAGCATAGCTCTCTGGGTGTTTTTGTTGAAGTCTGGAAGAAAACATACCAAACTTTTAACAAATGTTGGCTATAGGTAGTGAGACATGAATAATATCTTCTTTTTGTTACTTTTCTATATTTTCTAAACTTTCTTCCAACATGTATTACTTTTATTACTTTTTTTTTTTTTTTTTTTTTGAGACGGAGTATTGCTCTGTCACCCAGGCTGGACTGCAGTGGCATGATCTCAGCTCACTGCAACCTCCACCTCCCAGGTTCAAGCGATTCTCCTGCCTCAGCCTTCTAAGAGGTGGGATGACAGGGGTCCGTCACTACGCCTGGCTAATTTTCTTTTGTATTTTTGTAGAGACAGGGTTTCGCCATGTTGGCTAGGCTGTTCTCGAACTCCTGACCTCAGGCACCTGCCTCAGCCTCCCAAAGGGTATTATTTTTATTTTATTTTGTTATTTAAAATAATCTTTTTAAGTTGTTTACCTGCCATGGATAAAGTGTCAGATTTTCAGCATCTAGTGTTATGAAGATGAGTTTGCCTCCCTCAGTTTGGAGCCCGCTGCTGTCTGGCACAGCCACCTGGAGGGCAGCCTCCCAAGAGAAATCAGGCCCAAGGCCCCAGGGGGTGACAAAGCTGCAACACAGATAAGTCCTGAAGAGACTGGCCCCACCCGAAGCATCACCTTACAGGTAGGGAGACTCTGCTTTTCCTGTTTTAAATTGCAGTCGGTTTTTAAAATCCCCATTGTCATTTCAAAGGTGGCATGAGGCAGCTGGGTCCCCAGGCCTGTGTCTTTCCTTTGTCTGCCCCACAGACTCCTTATTTCCCTTCTGCCTCCAGTGGCCACCCTTCGGGCAGGGACACAGCGATGTTGTTACAGGTGTTGGCTCACTCTGGCCTCGTTTGCTCTGGAAAGGATCCTGGTCGGATCAAATAGCCCTGTGGAAACTCAAGCTGAATTGTCTTCATTTTCTATCATTTTATTTTAACATCCCAGCAGTCCCAGCCTGTCAGGGTCTCCGCCGGCAGTCAGCCATTCATCAATTTAAAACATAGCCATGAAGTTCTGGAAAGGGTCCAACTCCACAGAAGAAATCAATTCTTTTCTTCTCATTTTTCTTTGAAGGCAGGAAAGAATCTGCTCATGCGGACACAAGGCATGATGACTTTCGCGTCAGTCAGGAGCCTGCTTTTAGAGAGTAATACTCAACATTTCATCCACAGGCCAAAACATTGCCCTATGGAAGGCACCAGTGCTACTACAAAACCAGTATTACAAGTGATCTTTTTGATTTCACAATTATTGTAGGCCAGGTGTGGTGGCTCATACCTGCAATCCCAGTAATCCCTCAGAGGCCGAGGTGGGAGGACCACTTGAGCCCCAGAGTCCGAGACCAGCCTGGGAAACGTAGCAAGACCCCATCTTATTTAAAAAGAAAAAGAAAAAAAACCATCATTGTACGTGCTTATTTATTACATTTCTCATTTAATAATAACACTTAGTACTTGACAGAAGGACTTTTCTTATATTAATTCATATGATGCTCTCAATAACCCATTATATTACAGC